>NC_056750.1:695605393-695755393 GCF_019279795.1 Protopterus annectens
GTTTATGGGTGACAGAACATTTTAGATGTAAAATCCCAAATAACAATGTGGCCACTAAAGAAACAATAGGGAAACAAATTTGTCATCTTACACTGTTCAGGTTAATGCAGTTTGCTTATATTGCAAATAGACATGCAGAAGCACTAGAGCATCTCTTTTGTAATGACCTTGGTATATAATAAGAATGAAATACAAACGTTATACACAAATCATTACATATAAACAGAGAAAGGAAAGCAACAATTAGGCAAATCGTAAAATGAAATTAGAGTACAGAAAAGTACTTAATGACCACAACAAATGTTCCAACCAATGCAAAAAAAATGCTGTTCTGTAGGGATAGTCAATAAGAGATTAAGATGGATTGCTGAAGAGTGTTAGGTAAAGAGTCTGGATTTGCACTTACCTTGCTACTAGAGCTATAATCTGAAGTGTTTGGTAAAAGCAAGAAGTGAGTGAATTACAGATAGTGGTGCTCATGAAAGGAATACCATGTCAGTGAAAATGAAGAATCGAAAGAGATACAAACATGTTTATATGAAAGAGTTCACAAATTACAATACCAACTAGTATATAACAAGTGTTAACTATTCAGCTTAAGTAGCAAGAACCTAAACTACTCACATGAATAATCTAATTATTCTAACTTGTGATATTTTAATTGCGCAAACTACTTTATCCCTGATATTGTGATCTATGGTTGTACACATATTTTTAACTTGTGCTCATTCTATTCATCAGCTCGACTCTTGCATTGTATGCACTAACCACGTTTATCTATTGCATTGTTTTTATTGTGCATTGTATGTATTGTTTGAGTGTGGAGCTTTTCTCCCCAGGCTTCCACTGAAAATGGTCTCTCTATGCCCAGTGGACCTTCCTGGAAAACAAATGCAAATAAATAAATAAATAAATAAATAAATAAATAAATCTGAAGTTCACAAATTATGATACTAAAAATATATAAATGAAGGAGTTCACAATTTGTGATAAGAACAAGTATATCTGAATGAATTAACAAATTATGATACAGACAAGCATATTTAAAGGAGTTCATAAATTATGGTACAAACAAGTATATCTGAAGGAGTTCACAAAAGAAGGCACTGACAAATATACTAATTCTAAAATTAGTCATGAGATTTGAAAGCCATATAATAGTGATACCCCTGCCAATGCAAACACACAAAAAAATAGGATATATTCAGAGTAGGAAGAAGGAAACCTTCGGTAATTATCATCCAACCATACTTGATGAGAAAGTTGCTGACTTAAAGATAAAAACAGGGTGACTGAAACTTCCAGGTGTCTGTAGGATTGTACCACCTTAACTACGCATTCCAAGAACATTACATGTATTTTACTGAGGGTGATATTAAGTTACCTCAGCTCCCAACACTGACAGAGCTGGGGAAGAGTAGAGTCTAGTGAGTTATGAATAACTTTAGAGGTGCTACTTGATTAGTTTTTAAGTCTTACCCACTAGCTGTGGATATGCATGTTTCGGCCATTTTAATCATTTCATCAGTACAGCATAAGGGGATTGGTTGAATATGCTTTAGAAATATTGAGCTTAAAATCAAACCTGGTGTCCATAAACATAATGATAGCTGCAAAACATCCCAAATGACATCCAAACCAAAGGGTAAAAATAGTCACACAGACAAACCATTCAGTAAAAACCACTAGAGCCTGCCAAACGAGACTCTTCACTGTGTAATATCTTACCCTCCTGTAGCAGAGGCTCAAAGACACTTAAAATAAATAGCAAAATGTCATAGTCATTCAGAAACCATACAGCTGAAGCATCAGTATGCCCATATAGGCTCATTTGCATTTATCCCATGGGCCTCCACTACAGAAGGGTTAAGGTATTACACACTGAGAATTCTAGCTTGGCTGAGTCTTTCCTGACATTTTTGTTGAATGATTTGTCTGTGTGACCTTGTTAGCTTTTGGATTTGTCTATTTAAAATAAGTAAGAGACAGATGTGCCTGCCTTGTCCTACACTTTTTTGTCCTTTGTCTGCATGTTTCAATCATTATAATGCTTTTTTTCTTTGGATTCTTTATATGTTGCATGAATATTTAAGCAAAATAGGGCAAAAGCCGAAAGAAGAAGAAGAAGTATTTATATTATATTATTTTGAAAGTCAAAAGTTAAGAATAACTGAGTTTGGCAGCAACCCATTGTAGTTAATATACTGCTACCCTCCTGAACCTAGTGGTTTTATGCAAAATTGTTTCTGGTGTTTCGAATTCAGATTTTTAGAATCAGAGGTCAAGCCATGTAATATCTCTGCTGATGGGCTATGTAAAGAATATCTTAAGTTTACTGCAAAATGTTGTTGTATATCCTGTTGCTACTCTGATTAACCACTGAGTTTTTTTTAAAGGTAGTCACATTCCATATTCAAAACAGGAAACATTGTTTTTTTGTCAAATGCTTTAAATAACTGTTGACCTGGTACTGTCCAAACCCTTTTATCTAGTGTTAAAGAAACAGATTCAGGCACAGCTTCTGAAATATTCAGTCTAAGACAACATATCTGTGCTCCCAACATGTCTTTTTTTCTGGAAATGAAAACGAGATTGCCCCCTTGGCGTGCACGTAATTACCTGCATACATGTGCATCTCTTGCTGAATTTTTTGATCAATTATTCTGAGAACTACATCATCAAGTGGCTGCACATTTTGCTAAAATGATTATATGTGATCCTTGGAGATATAGGAGCAGCCATGGGACAGGATGGAGTAGATTGGTAGGTGTCAGCTTGTCCACCTCTTAGGGAGAGGCTATATTTTGTCCATGAGTGAACTGTTACAACTGCATTTATTAATAGGTTCATAGGTTGGTACTAGGCTATCAGCCCTAGAGCCTATACAAGCCTAGCCATAACAATTCCCTGGCTATTTCTTCCCACACTGTTTACTTCCCTGGACCCCTGTCTAGCAGGGCGACTAACTTGATCCCCAGGGTGAATTTCCTTTCTCCCATCCAATCGTCAAGGTTCCTTTTGAAGAGGGCCAAAGAGGCACTCTGCTTGACATGTATGGGCAATCTATTCCCGAGTCTGGGGAGTCTCTGGGTCAGGAACCTATCCCTCCAGCATATTTTGTTTATTGTGATGACAAGGTTTAGATCCCTGGAGCGTGTGGCACTGAGGGATTGTGATTTCTTTAAGTGTAGCATGCCCAACAGCTCTGGGTTTGACATGGCCTTGTATGTTAAGCAGAGATCGCCTCTGAGTAGACGATATGCGACAGAGTATAGCTGGAGTTTTTTAAGGCGGTCAGTGTAGGGCATCTGCTTTAGGCCTGTGATTCTTTTAGTGAGGTATTTCTGCGGCCTTTCCAGTTGTTGCAGATGTCTTGAGAGGTACATACCAAAAGTGGCTTTGTATTCTATAATGGGTCTAATGAGGGATGAGTACAGTGGGACAATGGCCTCCTTTTTTCTGTATGAAAAGCCCTTAGTGATGAGGTGTGCCACATAGAAGGATTTCCTGACTGTTGTGGCGATGTGGTTATCAAAGGTGAGACCACTGTCCACCTGTGTCCCTAAGTCTCTTATCACACTTTTGGTGTTTAGTGTACTGCCACCTATATGGTAATTCACGGCTACATGTTTTTTCCCAAAGGGGTAACTATACATTTCTTGGCATTGAGCTTGAGCCCATGGCTCTGGCAGCAAGCATCTGTTTTTGTAAAGCCCTTTTGTAGAGTATCCACATAATTTGGGGATTCAACAATGGCTCCCAGTTTGCAGTCATCTGCGAACTTTGTTATCCAGAGTCCCTTAGTGCTGGCCTGTACTTCAGAGAAGTAGATGCCAAACAAGAGCGGTCCCAGGACTGAACCCTGAGGTACTCCACTTGTTAATCCAGCATGTCTTACAGCAAAGCTAAAGCCTGCATGCACTACAGTGCATGGACTTTGTGGAAGTTTCAGCCATATTATAGGAATGCAGGAACATAACAATAATGCCCAAGCAATGTAGAAATTGATGGCAACAATTCTGCTTCTCTACTCACACCACCAAAGTGGAATAAATGAGCGGAGCTCCTTCAAATAACTGAGATGGTGCCTTGATTTCCATTTGGGGCTTGGAAACACTCCAAAAATTAAAAAAAATGCATAACTATGACTATTCATAGTTTAATTCATTGATTGTCTAATAATATGGAATGAAGATCCCAGACTGATATTTGAGTCAAACCACAGGTTACAGTGAAAAAACATTCATTAAAAACTGTAAAAAAGGCCCATCCAAGACAGAAGACAGAGTCTTCGCTATGTAATACATTAAACCTCCCTCAAATCATCCCTTAAGGGCAAACCTGTGTTTAAGCTACATGGCTTCTGAATTCACATGACTTTTTACTTTGTAAGTCTTTATTGGTGCATTCAGGTCAAGAAGGCCAAGCCCCACTGGCTGTAGACATGCATGTTTTATTTACCCTTAAGTCTCCGGTGTTAAGTTCAAATCTCTTTATTATGTAAACCAGCAGTACAGACACAAATCTTTTAACCTCATCACACCTATCAACAACTGTTCATGTGGTTATTGATTGTCCTCAATAAACCAGCTCACAGAAAACAAACTGATAAACTTTTTTTGTTTTCCTTAAGAAATCACTGTCACTGTTGGTGCTGTTTCTGGGAGTGTGCAAGCAGTGATTTCTTTCTTTTGAGAGATTGTTCTTTTTTCATTTCTGTTCCACTGTGAAGTTGGTGTATTTAAACTTGAAGGTCTGGGAGGCTTGCTCCCCTAGTGGGGTGTACAGGGGTCATTTTCCTTGCAAAAACTACTTACATGAAAATGCTTATAGGGGTGATTTCTCAAGAAGCTGTGCTTAACAAGTTGGTCCCTCTGCTATTTGCAGTTGAAGGACTCAGTGGAAACGTTAAAAATATGAGACTTGGACAAGTGTAGGTTCAACTCAGTTTAGACATTGTTCCATAATTCAGGGCAGTATTTAAACACACTAAATTTGTTTTTTCTATTTCCGAAGAATCACAGTCTGATAATGACCCCCCCCTTTTCTTCAGTTCATTAAATAAACAACTATTGAAATGATAACATCCATGATGCTGCTGTCTCCTGTAATAATTAACCCTTTTGGGTGTGACCAGCATGTCTAACCAGTGAAGACACAAACAAATCAAAAAATGGAGATGTTGCATAAGGAAAATAATTAATGATTTATTCCATTCATACCTTTGCTGACAGAAAGTGTCATGTCTGCTTCTTCTTTCAAGTCTTCATGCCTAAGATAGTCTAATGATTTTTTTTCTTAAACAGCCATAAGGTACAATAGATTTATTCATCACTCTAATATACTTTTGTGCACTACCATCTATAAATTAAAATGCTAAGAATTCTTTCACCATATATGTATAACACAGTTTAGACTTGCATATAAATTACTACAATTCTCCTGTTACTGACATTATGAGGTAGTATGCTACCTGTTGCAGCTTAAACTGGCTAATTCTAACGATGCCCAAATTCTATTCTAAATATTACGAAATGCAATTGTTGAATATGGCTTCGGTAACCATGGGTTGACTGTGAAATAAACTTTCTTTACTAATCATTCAGTTACATGTAGTGACTACAAATGCCAAGTGTCATTTGACTGCAAACTCAGTTTGAAGTTCTATTGTTACATCAGTATTTTAATATAATAGCATTATTCTTCTCAAATGTGGCTAATGCCCTCATTGTCCTGCACATGTCAGCTTACTTCCTTTCTCAACTTTTTGCTCCTCAGTCACCTTTACACTTACTGTCCTTATCCTAAATCTTTTCCAACTGAGTTTTACCCTCAAGATGACTTGAAATCTGTTATTGTTTATCTGTCATTAGCTTGAGCTGCCCTTCTGCATACAATATTTTCATCAGATTCTATTATGTCCTTCTGGACATTTTTCTTTGAATCATCTTTCCCTCCCCAATGCATTTCTCCTTCTCCAATTCAAGATTTTTCAACATCCTCTTACTATCCCAGCAGCATCTCTCGTCTACCACACTTTGTGGATCTATAAGGCAAAGTTGTGTATGCTATAACTTATTCACATATATGTATATATCTATATCTATCAATTTTTCTCATACACACATACATATCTATATAGAGACAGGGAGAGATGTGTAAATAATGAAAGGCTGTAGTTGAATTTGCTTGACTAGCAAAACATTGATAAGTTTTCTGTATGTCTAAATGATAAAATGTAGAAAGAAAATTACTGCAAATGTGGCCATTACTATTACCTTTGTGATCCCAAGTATACAGAGAAAAACACCCTACTAGTACTGTGCAAGCAACATATAAACCATGACATTATCACATATGTACTTCCCATGCACACACATTCAAACCAAAACTTCCAAAAAACTATAAGCATCTAATAGTCCTAAATCCAATACATTTATTTTATTTTTTTTTCAGTTAGCTTGCCTCCCAACACACAAACAATAAAAATAACCACATAACTCTTCAGAAAACAAAGCCCACTTGCCTAAAATACATATATCTACCATGCGCATAGCCCATAAAGTTACTTTGAATTATGTTCATGGCATGGTCAGTGAAGTCTGCCATGTCAATCTACGTCATCACCGAGAAGAATATCTTAAAATTCTGTTTGCAAGTGAATGAACAGGTGACTGTATGTATGGAACCTAAGCTATATATATATCTATCTATATATATATGTATACATACACATACATGAAACTGCAAATGGTCGAGACCATAAGACTGAAGTTTTGAAACTTTGAAATTGGAATAAAAAATAAACAAAAAACTTTTTTTTGCATTTTTGCACTTGGTCACCTGCACCCCCACACCCCCTTGCTAATTAAATATACCAACTCTGAGATCCCACTACAGTGAGGAAATCAGTAAAATTCTCATTCCGCTCTGTATGGCAATCTCCATTCAAAACGTTCAAAGTTCAGAGTTTTGAAACGTTGAGCTTGTGAAGGGAATCCATATATCTGTATATATATTCTTTATAATTTTATGATGTATATAATTGTACAGGTCATTATTTTACACTTATCATTAAAAAATCATACTTATGTAAGCATTACCATACAAGCATAATTAATTTTCTTGAGTTTTTTGTATCTTTACTGGTGATTTTCTTATTAAACCTCCACTGTAAATATGATCTGCCTTGCTGGACCTCCACTTTTAACAAATTTAAATGAATATCAGAATAAATACATACATAAATTAGATCTCGGATTAAATAAGGATCACAGAATATTTGAATGTATTTAACTGTTGCTACAGAAGGAGAGAACAGTGGAACTGTGCAGCAACCAAGAATAATACAGGGTTAAAGTGAAGGGTATGGTAGGGATAGAATTGGGAGTACTTCATCAATATTAATGAAGTTATCATGCAAATTATTTACATGCTGGAGGGATAGATTTCTGTCCCAGAGACTTCCTATACTCTGCAACAAGCTACCCATCTATGTCAAGCAAACTTCTTCATTAGCACTCTTCAAGAAACATCTTGATGAGTGGATGGGAAATAGGAAATACACCCCTGGGATCACTTCTGTGTCTCTGCTGGACAGTGGCACAGGAAAATAGCTTTCTTGGGTGGCTTAAGCTATGGAACCTTGCTGGCTAGGCTTACAAAAGCCCTTGGGCCAATAGCCTTGTACCTACCTATGAACCTATGTAGTATGTGCTTATAATACTAACTTAATTCACATTTTACACTATGAGCACTTATGGCAGTTGCTAGTAAGACTTTGTGATGAAAGCTGTCATATGTCAGCTCTATGTAGGCCTTATTACTATCTTTAAGACTTAATAAAAAGCTGAACGTGAATAATGCAAAATGGAAACTCTGGCCACGTGGTGAAGAAGGATAAAGCCCTAAATGCAGTCCAGGTGACCCATGTTCAGTTAGTGATACAGTTTTGGGGAGACCAGTCAGGCGAGGATAGAAGTGAACAGACAGCAGTTGTCACCCACACTGAGGGGAAAGTGGTAAATTGAGTTGCTGCATTGTTGATACCTGCAGGAATGCAGGTATGTTACTGATAATACATAGAGATTGGCATGTTCATGCTGAAACAGTGTGTCACTTGGAAGGAAAGTTGTACATGCTTAGGAGCACAAATGCACCTCCAATGGACAGCAGTCATTACAATTGCAAGCTGCTGAATGCAGGAGCGGAGACAGGACTGTCTGCAGGGCATGCAGACCAACTTCCATCTCCACTAGAGAATGAATAGGCTAGGGAGTTCTCTTATGAATGGAAGAAAAAATGGATCAATTGACTGCTGAAAGGGAAGCCATTAGCCTGATCTTGGAGACTAACAGGAAAAAAACACACTGGAGCAGAAGAAGGCACACTCAGCTTCTGCTGAGTAAAGCGGTAGTATTTTGCTTCAAATTCAAACCATATAGCTGCATGTAGGAGCAGGTTGTGTCCACCTCCTTATGCTACCTACAAAACATTTTGGTTGGCTGTTCATGAATCTGCAATGTACACTAGAAAAAAGTTATACTTTAGGTAGGAATTCATATTCCAGTGCACAAAGCTTGCAGCTTCATTAAGGATAGCTGCTGTTGTCTTCACTGTACAGTTTGCAAACATCCATAATCCCATTACTTAACAGTTTACTGAAAATATCTATTCAATAGTTAATTACCCTGTTAATCTATCACAGCATATGTGCTGTACCCTGCTCTAACCTTATTAAGCAAATATTGCTTGGAAGTCTTGTTTATTTTCTGTGTTATAAAACAATATCGAGATGACTTTATGTAGTTAGTAGTTATTTGTTGTTCTGATATACTTCTGTGAATTAAATTTGCTTAGTTTGTGAATTTTTCATCAAAGTAATGAATCTCTGTTTTACCCTGATTTTTTTTTTTTTTTTTTGCACTGGTCGTCCTTCTGCTTTCAATCCTCCCTCCCATTGGTCAGTTAATCCATTCATCTTCCTTGAGTGAGAGCCATATGGTCTATATGTTCCCCTGGAAGTGAATGTCAATGTACCTGGAAGTGGTAGTGTTGTGCAGGTGGGAGATTTGGATTGTCTACTGAAGGTCTAATGCCAAAGCACATTCACAATAACATCCTTTAGAGTTCAGCCACCCTTAGTCTTGAAACCCAAATTCCTTTGTGGTTCCCAATATCCACTGTGTACTCCATTGTGGCACTGTGCACTACAAACATGCACTCTCACACCCTCTTTGCAAAATAAGCCAGCTAGAAGACTTGTTTCATTCCTCCCTTTACCCACATTATGTTGATCTGGTGTCTGAGGTACTAAGTGAAGTCAGATGACATAGGCCTTAGTCAAGGTTTAGCCCTCTATGTTAACAGAGGTAGTGATGTTTATAACTCATTATTTGCATTTGCTACATATTACTTAGCTCTATCAATGGTTTGTTGACAGTGCATTCACCTCTGTTTCACTGATTATGGATTTACTTTGTTTGCTGTTGCAATATAAACTGCCATTGAGAGTCTCTTGCAAGTGTTGATTACACAATCCTCCTCTTTCTTCTTTGTCTTTCCTGTCTTCATAATATCCCCTGCAATATTTTCATCCTTCATTCCATCTTCAGGGTATCTTCCTAAAATACTCTTAGGTTATACTAATGGGAATGCTCAGATACTATGGTTATGGCAAATTTCTACGTTCTGTGGTACGCTACCAACTTCTCATTGATGTCAGATGCTGGATATTTGGGAGGCAAAGTGAAGCATGTGTTGGAACATGGATACACCTACTGGCAGTGTTCTAATAGCTAAGTTTATGTTTACCACCTTTATTAAATTATCATGTAAGACACAGGCAAACATACACTGGAGTAAAAGAAAGCAAGCCATATTAACATGTTTTCACAAGCAAACATACACTGAAGTAAAAGAAAACAAGCCATATTAACATGTTTCCAGTAACATACATTACACATAACATGTGTTCTTTTTTTATAACTGTCATCAGTCAAACATAACATAAATTGTTCAGTTCCTGCCTTCCTTTAAACCTCAGTCCTTCTCCAGAACATTATACTGCATGTATTGTTCCCACAATTGCCATTTATTTCTATATAATTTGCTCCTTCCTTTTCTAAAGACCTCCCCCCACACAGTTCTTTTATCTCTGTTACAATATTCAGTACTTCTAATGCAGTTGGTTTTGACGTTGATGTCCATTTTCTAGTGATTGCTTTTTGGCAGCCACCAAAATTAATTTTAGCAAGCCCTTACTATGTCTAGCAATTTAGATCATGTGCCCCAGCTCAAAAGAATCATTTCCTTAACAACATCCATCTGCTCTCCCAGTATTTCTGATTTGAAACTGAGATATATCACTTTGATAAAGAAACACTTATGCAGTAGCACACAGAGTTATGAAATTTAGTATGCCTGTCTACTCCCTACAGTACTGGCCCTAATTATATCTGAGTCCTGTTGAAATGGGCTAAAAGCACACATTTAATACAACAGTAACCATAATATTAGCCAGCTTGGCATGTATTCGATTTAGTGTCTATGTTATAACAACCAAAAATTAAAATCTCGAGCTCTGTAAACACTGAAAATCCATAATATCTAAACCTTTATTGTGGGGAGCTGCGCCCCCCATACCCCCTGCCAATTATATATACCAACTCTGAGATCGCACTATATTGAGGAAAGGGCAAATTTCCTGATCTTCACTGTTTTACGATCTCACAAAACACATCAATATACTGCATTTTCGATGTTTCCAGCGCTCAAGATTTTAATTTTTCATTCATCTGACAGGGACCCTTTGATTCAGCATCTGGCTTGTTGGGTTTTCCTTGAATTCAGAAACTACACAAGAAGTATATGTCAGTCCTAGTAAAAAAAAAAAAATCCAGCTCACTTATTTTTAAAGATGATTAAGGAATGTGTTAACAACAATGTAACTGAAAGTATGCTACACACACCAGAGATCTTGTTTGTAAAAAACAGTCCTTTCCATGTCTGAATTAAATGTATTTATGCACAACAGTAAAATAGTATTTCTTTTGTTGATACTGTCATTATTACATATCACCCCCACTATGAATGATAAACCTTCATCATCTCAGCACTTGTATGTTATTATGAGATCACCCCAAATGGCAGTTAAACAAATTTAGCTGCAAACTAACAAATATAATCCTATAACACAAATTCAAGAAGCTTAATATTCCTAATATACTTTGAGTTCTTTCTAATCTCTGGATCAATTTCATGTTGTAAATATATACTGGCCAGACATATTCTCTGTGTGGCCTTGTGAGAAATGTATATAAATTAAACAGCCCCTTAGGATGTTTTGAAATTAAGCTATTGTGGACTAATATTACTTCTAAAAAGTACACTAAGAAAAAATGTATGTGGTGTCTGTTCAAGGTTCCTTCGAGACTGTTGATCCAGCAGACCATTTGTAGCCTAGCCAATGATCCCATCCATTTACCATGACATGGATTAATACCAGACCCCAAACCTAGCTTCATCCTCTTTCCAAAAGGGTTAGAGTGGCCACACTGGGGGTTAACTTATGATTGCCCGTCTAGTTATAACAGTATGTTTAAAAATGATCATGGGGTTATTCTGTCCTCTTAAGGACATTCCATCAAATAGGTATTCTGTATGAAAGACATCTATCCCATCAACGAGTCCTATTTATGTTTTGGTAGAAGTTTAGGTCTGCAAACTTGCAGTTATAACTTAAGCTGGTAATACAATAATTAAGTAAGGCAACATATCACAGCATATATAAATATGAAAACTAAAACTGGCAACAGTGCTAAGGATAATAAAACAAAAGTTTTTTTTTTTTTTTTTTACTTATTAAAACATAATAGAGTTGTAACTTGTAAATGAAATTATAGGCCAGTTTGGAAAATAAGAGCAAATAATTCACCAATGAAGTTTTTGTGGTTGCTACCTTATGTGCGGTACATAGGAAGTACTGAGAAGCCCAAGAACATTCATCTTATCAATAAATGAATATTTTTGGTTCTGATTCTTCAGTAATTACTGAAGAAATAGTGAAAGAGATTATCACCAACAGAAAATCAAGAGTACTACAGGACCACAATGCATACGATACATCACTTCCACTGCACTTACAGGCTTTGGTTATGAAGCTGTGGGCATAGTGCTGTGTGCTTCTTTGTGCACTCAATGAATTTGCAACATCTTCATGTATCTCCAGATGAGTTTCACTTCAGCCAGATATCCAAAACAAAATGTACCCACAAGGAAATGTCTCACTGGCTAACAGCCTGAATCTGTATTTATCTTCAGCTCTTAGTTCTAACTGAAAAGTGTTGCTTAGACAGCTTAATGTGTAGGCACTGAGATACGAGTCCAGTCCATGTGAGAGAGTTTAAGTTTTTATTATTTTATTTTATTTATTTATCATCTGTATACCGGGATAGTATTACTAGGTGAAAAACCTATTTTCAGTGGAGGCCTGGGAAGAAAATCTCCAGAGACAATTGAAAAATTGTAGAGAAATGAAGTCCTACACATCACAATATGATCTTACATTCGATAGAGTGTAACTGTTTAAAATAGTGACAGGAATGTCAAACAGAAATAGCTGGAGAAAAGAACAGAGGAGAGAGTAGATGGATGATATGAGGGCTGAGGAGAAAGGAAGAAAAAAAAGAGAGATATAGCAGGTAAGAGAGGTAAGGAGGTTCACAAAATGTGATAGGAAGAATCGGTATAAAAGGGAAAGGAGGGGATAGAGTATAAAGAAATAGGTAAAAGAATCTGCAAATGGTGTTTGTGAAATGGAGAGAAGTTAGAACAGAAACTGAGACTTGAGTGGACTTAGCCTGGTGTGTGCATCTGAAACTATTCCACAAAGGCTATTTACTTCACTTTTTATTTATTTATTAATACTTTTATTGAATTTAACACCTGCAATGAAACGAGATAGAAATGTGGGTCTACCTGATAATGCCGACATGCCAAAACTCCGACAACGAAATAACCGACACCACAAAACCGGAAGTTCAAAAACACGAAACTTCACATGCCCGACAAACCACAATCCCGACAATCAACAAAAGAAATACCTTTTCCGAAAAACACACACACAGCACAAGCACACCAAACACCTTACAAACCTACACTAAACCTTACATACACAACTATCTATGCACTAACCTTAACCCAAACCCTGACCCTAAGGTCCATCACTATCGCACACTTACCTTACCCGCACCCTAACTCTAACTCACTTATTCCACCCCAACCCTAAAATCTGTCACTATCGCACACTTACCTTACTTGCACCCTAACCCTAACTCACACAACCTGCTCCTAAACCTAAAGTCCGTCACTATCGCGAACTTACCTGACCCGCACCCTAACCCTAACGTCCGTCACTATCACACATTTACCTTACTTGCACCCTAACATCTGTTCCTACCGCACACTTACCTTAACATGTCAGTGTTCTCGGCATCGGGATTTTCAACTGTCGGTCTTCTCCGTTGTCGATCTTCCGGTGTCGGTTTTCTCGTTGTCATTCTTCTCAGCTTTCGGCGTTATCAGATAGACCCAGAAATGCATTACAATTACAAATAGGAAATTGTAGTTCATTGGCTATTTGGGCAGTTTTTTCATTATCTTTCAACTTTCTGTTTTAAAAGCCCATGTTTGTGTGGGTTTGCATTTGTTTAAGCTCTGTGAATCCAGTTTTGGCATCCTGCAGTCTACAAGACCAACAGGAAGGAGAAGGAGATACTCTTAAGTGCTTTCATTTTGATTTTTTCATAATTTACTGCTCTCTGCACTATTTTTTGTCATTTTTAATTTATCTGCATTTATTTAAAATGTATTTCCCTTAATATTGCTACACACTCAAGTGTGCTAGCTTGTATTGCAGTTAAAGTATTTTTGGTATTGTTTTAACTGCTTTTCTGCAAAAAAAAACAAAAAAAAAACAAACAAGTTCTATGCTTGTTTCCCTCTGTTCCTGAAAGTAGACTAGTCCAGATACAGATTTGCTGTATCCAGGACTGTTTTGTAAGTTTCTGAGCCCCCACCCCCAGACCTTTCTGTGTTGGAGGGAAGCCTTCTAGCTTAGGAGTGGGAGTGGTAAGCACTAGGTAGCCTATCTACCACAAGAGGAGTGGTTTCTGGTCCAGAAATCGTAGTTTATTGGCAATTTGGGCAGTTTTTCCATCCCTTTCAACTTTCTGGTATGGGTTTGCACACCATGCATCGGCGATCTGCTGAGGTAAACTATTACTGGTGCCAAAAAGTCTGCTCTTCAATTTTTCCCTTAGAACGTGCTTACTCTTTTATTTCTTGCACTTCAGTTAGCTTAATTGGCTAGCACTTTAACAGGCTTTTGTAGCATTTATTGTAGCACACTTAGGTGCTATCAGTGCTAACTGTTTCTACACAGTAACAGCACCAGTACTTATTAGTTATGATCACCCTCCTGGTATGATTGTAGGGCAATTACCTGTGCTTTCTCCTGCTAACCTGGTGCACTTGGGCATTCTGAGGCAGTGTAGTAACTGTCTAATGTACACAGACAACCCTGTCCTGTAACCTCCCAACAGTCATGCATGTGAGAGATGCATTTATATCACCAAACTGGAAACAGTGCATACTCCAACCAAGACCAGACTTACTGGTCAAGAGGAGAAGGTCAACACCTGCAACTCACTACATGGAACATACAGCCCTCTGAAACATCAACCATCACAACACACACACAGAAACACAAACCATACACCACCTTCACGGAGGCTCTCAATAAAAATTTACCCAAACAACAGAGACCCCCCCAAGACAGAAATGCACTTGAACACCAGAACACAACACCAACCCCAGAACACACAGCTCACCACCACTGTGTGCCCCTCAACCTAAGCTGTTAAGGCAAAACACTTTGCCAAATGTACTAATCATAGGAGACAACTGTGAGGCACACTGATGTCCCACTCACAAGGTTGAACAAGGAGAAGGTGAGAGTCATTTGTCTATCAGGTGCCAGCATCTGCCACATAATACATGTACTCAGGTCACTCCACAACAAGTACAAATATGACTCGGTCATTTTCCACGTGGGAGTGAATGACCTGAGATGTACCTCCCTGGACTACATGAAAAGAGATGTGATGGAACTCTCGGATTATGTGGCCCAGGCAAGTATGACCCTAGCCCTGAGCAGTATTATACCATCACCCAGAATGATACCACAGTACGAGCAGAGAATGATTGACTTCAACAACTGGCTAAGTTTCTGGTGTCATTCTAAGGGGATCCAGTATCTATCTGCCTGGGACAATGTGATCGACAGACCTCGATGCTTTCCCAGAGATGGCCTGCATCTGTCACACCTGGGATTCCGGGTACTGGCTAAGGCTCTTGCTACCCCTATAGTGCCATTTTTAGGCAGTGTTCCAAAGACCAAAATTCCACCATAACAGCAACAAAGAAATGCATTCTGAGGGTCATGTTGTTCAATGCTAGAAGTCTAAATCTCAAGATGCACTTGCTCACTCTCCTCAAAATGGATAATGTCGACATCTGTGCTGTAACAGAGACCTGGTTTAAAGAGGCAGAAAGCACCCCTGTGCTCCCAGGCAACAACTCATTCCATACATTTTGGCCCCAGAATACGGTGATGTCTCCATATTCTTAAAGGATATGTACACCTCTAGACTGGTAGCTCACCATAATGCATCAGAGATATTTCAGGTACAACTACCACTGGGTAAGATGGCGATACAAGTCATAGCCTGCTACAGAACCACAAACATGTTCATAGACTCTCACTCCAAGTTCCTAAACACCCTGGAATCTATCAAGGTCCAACCCAATATTCTTATACTGGGTGACTTCAACTACCCTTCCATCAACTGGGAAAACTATTCAAGTACCAATTTACAGGCCCAATGCTTTCTGGAATTTATCAGTTCCAGTGCCCTGGACCAGCTCATTCTGACCCCCACTAGTGGAAGCAACATCCTCGACCTGGTTATCACCAACATGGCAGACCATTGCTCCACACCTACAGTCAATTCCTCCCTGGTTAAATCCAACCATAAACTGATCACCATGGAAATCTCCATCTCACCTAGAACCCTAAGGTGACCACCCTGAAAAACTTCACTAAAACTGACTTTGGGCTCCTAAAAACAGAGGTGGCTAACTTCTCAGCACCCATGCCAATGGAAAATAGCTGCATGACTGCCGAATCAAACACAAATGCACTGTATGAGCATGTACACAAATGGATGGACCTTGCCATAACAAGTATAACTAAGACACTCTCCTCCAAAAAAAAGGAAGCCAATCTGGTGGTCCCCAGCCATCAATAAACTCTACAACAGAAGGAAGAAACTGTTGCAGAAAAAAATGAAGTCACAAGACTGGAAAACCTCCCTTATCAGTCTCAACAAAAAGCTGATATCCCTTATCAAATTGTCTAAAGTCAGCTTTGAAGGCAGAATTGTGGCTGATACCAAAAACAACCATAAGGCCTTCTATAGTTATATCAAAAACCTCCAAGGTAATACCCAGATTTGCTCTGAGTTATTGTACAATGGCACCTCCTATATGGAGCTAACAGATATAGACACCATACTGGCCGACAGAGTGCCAACTTTACCCCTGTCCCCCCAAGGGCCCCATGACAATACCAGAAGAAAGCCTGGTACCCACCATTTCTGCAGTACAGGTAAAAGCTGCATTATCCAAAGCCAATAATATGGCATCCATGGGACCTGATAATATCCCTGGCTGCGTCCTACATGAACTACAAAATGAACTGGCACCAAATCTGCATGCCCAGTTCAGTCACAGCCTTACTCAGGCTATATCCCTAATGAATGATGAACTGCTCCAGTCATCCCACTCCATAAAGGGGGAGCAACTACAGACCCTGGGAATTATCGCCTCATTATCCTGGTGAGTCTGGTATGCAAAGCTATGGAGCACATCATCATGGACCTGCTTAACAAAGATATAGGCAATCTCCAAATTCTTGACTCCTCACAGTTTGGCTCTGTCAAGGGGAGATCCTGCCTGCTGAACCTGGTTGACTTTATCGAGGCAGTCATCAAGGCTGTGGATGAGGGTAAGGCAGTGCATACAGCCTACCTCAACCTGGTCAAGGACTTTGATACAATTCCCCACTCAGGTATCTCTGATAAACTTACCAAACTAGGCATCAGTCCTTACATCAGTAGGTAGGTTGCAAATTGGTGAACAGACAGGACCCACAGAGTGAAACTTATGGATTCCAAGCCAGACTGTCGACCAGTCATGAGTGGAGTCCCACAGGGCTTGGTCCTGGCCCCTCTCCTGTTTGGCATCTACTTCTCAGAAGTCCAAACCAACACAGAAGGACTCTGGCTGACTAAGTTCACTGATGACTGCAAGCTAGGAGTCATTGTTATCTCCCCAAGTGATGCAGACATCCTACAAAAGGGCCTCTCTGAGACCAATGACTGGTGTCAGAACCATGGCTTGAAGCTTAACACCAAAAAATTATCATCACATTTGGAAAAAACTCAGTTCCCATGAATTACCACATTGATGGGAGCCCACTAAACACTGAAGGGGCCATAAGAGATTTGAGCACCCAGGTCAACAGCCACCTCACCCTTGACTACCACATTGCCACTGTAGTCAGAAAGTCCTTCTATGTGGCACATCTTATAACCAAAGATTTTGCAACCAGGAATAAAGAAGTCATCATCCCTCTTTACTCATCCCTCATTAGACCAATCATCAAATATAACACCCCGTTTGGCATGTACCTGACCAGACACCTACAACAGGTAGGCCACAGAAGTAGCTCACAAAAAGGATCCTAGGCCTTAAACATGGACAAACTCAAGAAACTTCAGCTGTTCTCAGTCTCTTATCTACTTTATAGGTGATCTCTGCTTGACTTACAAAGCCATGTCCGACCCAGCCCTACTTGAAATGCACCTAAAGAAATCCCAATCCCCCCATGTCACAAACTCCAGAGACCACAACCTCATTACCATAATTAACAGAACATGCTGGAGGGACAGGTTCATTTCCCAAAGACTGCCCATACTCTGGAATAAGCTTTCCATTCATGTCCAGCATAGCACCTTGCTGGCCCTCTTCAAGAGAAATTTTGACGAGTGGGATGAGTAACAGAAAGTTCACCCCAGGGGTCACTCCAGTTGCCGTACTCGATAGGGGCACTGTGAACTAACATTGGGTGGCACGGTGCCTGGCCAATTTTTTTGGGCTAGGCTTGTTAAGGTTCCAGGGCCATTAGCCTAGTACACACCTGTGAACCTATGAACAAGCAAACAGAAAAGCACACAATATCTGTATGCAGTATGTACATGGCAACAAAAAAATAAATTCCTTGAAATAACATGGAAATCTTCAAAGTTTCAGAACTAGTCAAATTGTTTAATTTTAAATTGACTATTTTTTAACACCTGTAAGGGATCCAAGATGAAAAGTAAGGTGGGCACTGAGTCTTTACTCCTTTACTGGATTTTCTGTGGCAAACTGTTTTATGTGGCCTAGCTGAGTAATTGTTGCCACTTCTAAATAATAATTTGCAAAGCCTTGAATACATATTGATATTTGTTTGATGTGTATAGAACTAAAACTTGAAATAGACTTTGGTTTCAAAGATAAAATGAAGCTCGTATTATATTTCTTTTCTTCCAATCTTTGACAGCCTAGATACAGTTATGATTTAATTTGTATGAAATCATAAATGTGTTGGACTTTCAAACATTGATTTCAGGCATCATTTCTTTGAAAGCTGATTCCAGATATTTAACATATTGTGATGCTTATGGAATGTGTCAATGACGGAGCTATCGCATTTTTGGAAAAGATGTGGTGATTCCAAATGTATCTTGTCATATGGTCCTGTGTCTACTCAGATAATTTTTACTGTGACAGCCAAAACTGAGAAAATATAATTCCTTTCAATGGAAAATGTTCTCCGAAGGTATGCAGACTTTTTTTTTGGGTGGGGGGGGGTTGATTCTGTCAGACAAAGACTTTTTACTGCCACCTGATGCTCTGCCTTCATATCTGGATATCTTACCTCCTGTTTAACTATACAACCAGATTGGAAGTTACACCCCCATTGGAAGTAACACCCCCCAAATTTCTTATAAGTTAATCCTCTGTAGGTTGTTTCAGAGAAATGGAGAAGAGATGAGACTGGTACAGTTTCATTAATGTAGCCAACAGGGATTTTTTTTATTATACCCTAACTCCGCCCATCTGAGCCAGTTAGGCATTTGGGTGGGGAGTACGTGGGAGTTGTGATTGAGCTGGCTCAGGCTCCATAATGGCATACTCCTATATTGACTTGCCAACACCATCTGCTCAATCATGGCTCTATTTATTAGCTCTTATTCAACTCTAAGAGCCATGACTTTTGTTATCCCCCAGCATGACCCAACAATGTACCTGTCAGTCAAAACAGATAACGCGATGCTTAAACTGCACTTTAGTCTATTGCATTTATCCTTGCAAATGTAGTTTGGGTCTTAGATTAAGAAGATCCATAGCAGGCAGTTCACATTCATAGCTATCAAGTTGATAAATGAAATATTAGCACAGCTTTTAGGTTGAAGTTGTAGGACATATAAATTAGAAAACATATCTTGGAGGCAAGTAATTCTAAATTAATGGAACATGTACAAGATTAAACATAGCGAATAAGAAAGGATGATAACACTACGTAAGATACTATATACTAATACAGAACAGTCTGGAGCCAGTAAGACAGTTAACAAACAGAAATGTTATACAATTTGTCGGGAGAAAATGGAAGTTGCAACAAAACAGAGCAGATCATAAAATATGACAGTAGCTAATTTCCAGTAGGAAAGAAGGTAGTCCAAATGCTGATAAGATTACTTATTTTGTGAATATTTTTAAAGAATACCTCAAACCTATATTATGGAATGTCTAACCAGAAGGGTTTACGTTGGCACAGGCAGCTGAGTGTAAGTTTTTAATTTATACTAAAGGAAGAAGATAAAAGTTAAAAACTGGGAAGAATGTAATTCCCTAAGCACCAGTTTTAATGATTTACAAAAAAGAATACATACTTACAATTAGTTTACTATTAGAAAATATACTATGGTAAAAACAGCCAATTATGGCTCCCAATAAGCCAGTTTATGAGCCTCTAGTAATTTTCCAAGTAATCAAGGTTGACATTTGCAAGTGTGATTGGCACTGCTAAATTTAAATAATTCTTTCAGTGAAAAGTATTAGAAAATTATGAAATTTAATATGAACTGACTGTTTTTTTAATAATTTGTAGAAAAGATTGTTGTTATAAAAAGTTTCATTTTATTAAAGGAGTGGTGGATAGGGAAACGGTAACAGGAGAATGCGAAAAAGAGGTGCAGTCTGTTCCAACCTGGGAAAGCTACTTTTCGAGATTAATGCATTAGGAAACAGCAGTGTATCTCATAGCTGAAAATAATACTCTGGTAAACAAGTGGCTTAATTTGCATATTGACACATTAAGATGCTATAATTCTGTTACAAACCAAGCTATAGCAGATTGTTATTACAACTACCTACGATCTCTATATAATCAGGAAAACAGGATGAAGGGGCATTCAGAGACATTATCACTATAGAACTGCTACTGCTTCTCTGGTGAGCTACATTTATGTTCTAGTGAGGGCAAGCAATTCAGAGACATGCTAGAGATGCTTGGAGCAAAGCTCATTACTGGCTCATTTGCATGTTTCTGAAGTGAACATATAATGCATCATGAAAAATTATTGGTCATCCACCTAGCAACCTATTCAACATCATTGCAGGGACACACAATCTCACACACACACACACACACATACACACACACACACACAGGCACACCACTGAGACAGCCTCTACATATGTGTACAAAGACACACTCATAAACACCCTCTCGCATACACACATGCAAAAAAACCTCACCGTTACTTATCTACTCCATTGCCTACAGAGACAACAGTGGGTGTACACTGTATGTCTTCTTTGCTTCACTCAGAAATACAGCTATAGAGCATGTCTTTCAATTCCTCTATCTTGCTATTTCAATTATGGAATATAACTCTTGTTAGCCACACTCCTGGACTGTTGTATTTGCATGTGGCCGTATCCAGCAAGGCCAGACTGGATTCCTGGATCCTTCATACTACTGTAGCGCTGCAGCAGTCACAGAGCAGCTTCCTCATAATGCACTGAGCAATCAGTCCTGTTTGAAACAGGATTGTTGGGAATGTAATGTGTTCCCAAACTTTCCCAATAACTACCTTAATGTATGTATAATAATGCCACAGTAATCCATATTCACACTTTCCAGTGCATTGCTCTAATTATTGAATTTCTGTTTGTTCATTCTTTGCTCACGCAGTGCATCTGCTTAATTTGTTGAAGAAAATAAAATAAAATCTGCTCTTTACAGGGTCTGTAATGTTGCTGCATTAACTGTAACAGTTTGTTTTATAAGACAATATTCATTTAAAGACAGCCTAATAACTTTAGTTGTATCTTTATCTATAATGGTGCATGAGTAATTTGCACATTAAACAGAACATAGTTAATATTGGATACTGATAGCTGTGCATAGTGTAGATGTTTGGCCCATAGGTATCTGTGCCAAATTACCCAAAACAAATTTGTGTGACTGTAAAACTAGATATTGCAGCCTTGACACTGACTTTATGTATGATAGTTTGTGAGCCAGCCCCCCATACATTAAATATAAAGGCTGTATTCTCTTATCAAAATACTAGAAGTTCTGAATTAAAATGGTTTGAACAAAATTATTGTTTCAATGGCTTGGAATAGGTATTTGTCAAATACTTACATTTCTTACAGTTATATGTAAGATTGTAATCAAACTAAATTGTTTCTATATCTATATCTTTATGTATATCTATGTCTGTATCTATATCTAAACGTATCTGTACACACACGCACATGTTTAAGTAGTTGCGCTGTTTGTTGATATGTGACATACTCTTTTTCTAGTGAAGGACTCGAAGGCAGCAAAATCAAATGTTGCTTTTCTGTAGTGGATTTAGTGTTGGTAGCAACATTTTAATGTCAAACATTTCAGAACCATTTTGGCTTTATACATAATAGTGTGTGTGTGCAAGTGTTCATGGGTTAGGGTTAGAGTACTGGCGGTAAAGAAAGGAGTTATTATGCATTCCGGTATATGTGATGTGTGTATGTGTGCATGTGCCTTGTCTGGTTGTACTGTTAGGGAAAGGTACAGTGAAGCCCCCCACCCCTTACTCTCTGTTACTTATGTACCCTAATACTAACCACAGTGCTACTCCTGCTCTAACCTCAACCCTACATATTAACCTAATAACAGCAGCACAATACCTTATCTGTAAGTTAGTAATAGTTATTTATTTATTTTTAATGATCAAAAGGAGATTATTGTTTTTTGTTACAGCTATTTTTCCTCCAATTAAATACACTGTTGATATCATTGTCAACAGTTAGTACTGTATCGTCGTACATGTATATATGTGTGAGATAAAAATCAGAAATGTAGGAGAGAGGTCAGTGGACCTTAGATGGTCAGCATAAACTAAGAAAACCAAGACAATGTAAAATGGAATCCAGTAAAACGTTTACAAATATAGCCACTTGATTTTAACTTAATACAGCATGGAAACTACACTGCAGTTGAGCGAATTGGGATATATTTTCAGGGAGTGTCATAAGCAAACAGACTTTAAAGATTCCCTGTAGACTACTCTATCAGAAATACTGGGCGAGCAAACTGGTTTAACTAAGGAAATGTTTTTTTTTTTTAAGCTATCATACAGAATCAGAATTGTCTAGACATAGTAAGGCCTTGCTGAGTCTAATTATGGTGGCTGTAAAAAAAGCAGTTACTAGAAAATGGAAATCAAAAATGTAAACCAACTGTACTAGAAGTAGTCAATTTAGTAAAATAGATAAAAAACTGGAACTGTATTCTTTAGAAAAGGGAAGGAGCAAATTACACAGAAAAAAATGGGAATTATGGGAACAATACATACAGAGGAGGAACAAGGTTTAAAAGAATGCAGGATATGAATGATCTATGTAATGTTTGACTGACAAAGACTGGATAGATTATAAGTGATATATAATGTTTGCAACTAAAATGATGTCACTATGGCCTATGATGTATGTCTGTTACTAAAATGGTGTCAGTACGGTTTGTGATATATAACGTTTGCCACTAAAATTATGTCAATATGTTTCTGTTCATTTATATAAATGTATGACTGCCTATGTCATATGTAATAATTTGATAAATGAATACATATGTTTCTTGTTTAAAAAAATAAAAGTTTTACCTGTTTGATCTGATGAGTATGAACTGGGAAAATGCAGTTTGCTATTATTTATTGTAGTGAGTCAAGGTGTGTGTGTGTGTGTGTGTGTGTGTATGTATATGTATGTATATATATATATATATATATATATATATATATATATATATATATATATATATTTTCTCCCTCTTCCAATATGCTGATGACTCAACCCTCATCTCTATCTCTGATATCTCTGAACTCCACACTCTAACTCAACTGGCATTTCTATCCACAGATCAGTGGTTATCCAATAATCTGCTTATCCTTAATCCCAAAAAGACCAACCTTACTCTTTCTGCCTCAGTCTCTCACTCACCACAAATCCACCTTTGAAATAATTTCCACTAATAAGACTTTAATCCAACCAGAAGCTCACACAAAACTCTTGGGAGTCGTCATTGACAAACTCAAATTCAGTCTCCATCTACTCCAAGGTATAAAAAGAACCAACCAGAAACTTGGTTTATTATACCGCAATAAATAATTTTTCACTACCAATGCTAGACTCTCCCTTGCTCAAGCCTTTCTCCTTCCCTCCCTCCTATATGCTCCCCCTGTGTTCACTAACATTCAAACCACAACCCTGAACAAACTCCAACAAACCTACCATAAAATAGCTAGGTTTGTCACAAACTGCTCTTACAATACACATCACCGCCTTGCTTTAAACTCACTCCAGTGGCTTGAATTCCCCAAACTTCTACTTCTAGCTCAATTTCAAATGCTACATGTCATCCGAAATAAGCCGGCATCCTGTACTGCTCTCTCTTCGCTCGTTTCTATCTATATACCACCTCGGACTCTCCGCACCTCCAGTCAGCAACTACTGCACACATACCAACCAAAAATGTATATAAATACTCCATTACACAAGCTAGATATATGTTCCATCAGCCACCCAGCACACATTAAAGAAAAACTCAAATTTTACTTGCTTAACTCAAAACTCTGTCATTGTCAGGCACCCCACCGTAAACTACCTTTCTTCCTCCCTCCTCTCTCACATAAGTACTCCATTATCTTTGGGAATTATACTTACTTTTGTTATATAATCAGTTGTGTACATGCATTTCCGTATCTACCTTTTATTTAAATGTTTTTGTAAAATTTAATCTTGATGTTAAAATACAGTTTTTTTGTATAATGTTCATATTTTGGATGTTAAAATTCTAATTTTTCTGTAATTTGTTCATTTATTGTAGCTTATCTCCTCGGGTGTCCACTGAAAATGGGCCACAAACCCAGTTAACAAATGTCAATAAATAGATAAATAAATGTGTATGTGTATATATATATATATATATATATATATATATATATATTATATATAGAGAGAGAGATAGATATATATATATAGATATAGCTATATATAGATATAGATAAATGTTCCATTAATTTAATCGACAGCTCACTCTGTCGACAAAAAAAACAGGTTTTATCTAAACTTCATTTCACTGACTCTACATTTCATCAAAGCACATTTCACTGAAAATGACTGCTGCTGTGGTTTTGGAGAATAGCAGTTAAAATGCAATTTAGAACTGATGAGTGTATTTAGAATGGTAATGCCTTTAGTTATGTTGTGCCGCCATTTGTAGAAATGTATTTGTGCACAAGGTTGGAAGCTGAGATTCAGTGTGTGAGGAGAGGTCATTTTTCTACACAGTTCTGCAACTATGGAGTTAGTATAGTTATGCTGGGGTATGTAGGAGACCCCCTGCAAGAAAGCTTTTGGAGGTATAGTTAGTGTGACTGAAATTTTGTGGTTTGATGAAATGTAATGTCAATTAAATGAATTTTAGAAGAAATTAACCATTTTTTGTTGTTCTTGTTAGTACAATTAAATCAAAAACAGAGCACCACTCGATCAGTATGGATGTAGACAACCGTTTATTCAATGTTCAAGCACCAGAGCAAATTGTACTACACTTTTTTTGTAGTACAATTAAATGGCAATAAAGTATAATAGAATCATATATACACTCCCCAACACACACACACACACAATCATATATACACTCCCCAACACACACACACCTATATCTATAGCTATATGCCTCCATTCACAACCTCCTTTTCCCATTTTGCACATGGGGTTGGGCTGTCAAATACTGATAGGCATCTACAGTGAAGGTTTACATAAAGGGATGGCTATATCTATGTCAGTATCTATATCTATGTCAGTATCTATATCTCTGTCAATATCTATATCTCTGTCAATATGTATATCTATGTCAATATCTATATCTATGTCAATATCTATAGATATAGATATATCTGTATATATCAAAAGAAAGAGCACACACCAAGAACACAAGTAGGCTCCACAGAGAGAATAAACAAACTCCTTTAATATTAGTAGTACAAGTTAAGTGCTTTCGCCCAGGAATCTCCCAGGCTTCATCAGAACAATGTACATGTAAAAATGCAATACTTTTAAATGAATGTTGAACCAATCACATAACTTCTTTCTTATTAAAGGAGTTTGTTTATTCTCTCTGTGGAGCCTACTTGTGTTCTTGATATCTGTATATATAAAATATTCTGCCTGATTGCTTGCATTATTCAAATAAAATTAAACAAGCATATTAGTATAATATGAAATATATTCTATTGTGGAGTTTGTTTACCTGCTCTCCAACAGCATAGTGTGTGTTCAGCAAGGTGTGTATGACATTTCAACAAATATTCAGACCCAAATGGTCAATCATGACTACATCAAAATGAACAAAAATGTGTTTTGCAGGGAGGCAAGTCCCATTTTGGTACATAACTGTTATACATTAGCTATTTTGTTGAATATGCGAAACGCCGGTACAGCTGATCAAAAATCTGACTTTTCCTGAGTGAAATCATGAAACATCAGGGAACTGGGAAATTTACCCTTTCACCAAAGTAGTGTGATCTTGAAGTTGGTATTTATATATTTGCAGAGGGTGTAGCACACCTTGCCCTCTGCAAAAAAACATTTTTTTTTTCATTTACAATGTTTTAATGATTGACCATTTGGTTTGACTGTGTGTCCATGAAGTTTCTAACATTTTGGTGAAATGTCATAAACCCATTCAGGAACAAGTAGTGAACTGCATTAAGTGAAATGGCATTGAGAGTGACATTGTGCAGTAAGTGGCAATTCAGAGAACAACAGTATAATCACACTACCATGGAAAGTAGCACTGTATGCATTGTATTCAGATATCTACAGTATGCCATGCGAGTGACTGGTTAGCATGCTGAGAGGTACTGTATATGCAAGTAATGATGGCAGACATGGTAATGTGATTCAAAAATGTATAAATGTTGCTAGATGACCAGTGACAGTCAGCTTTTCTGTACACCAGCTTTTGTCAGTGAACAAGGTCATCAATTTGGCAATGATGCTAGAAGCACCACCTATTTTAATTGCTCAGAATGCTAGTAGCCACTTTGAAATCCAGGGACCATGACATTGCATGCCACTACCAATGGCCTTGCAGAAAGAATGTCATATGCTGGCAGGCCAATTACCTGCATAACTGGGACATAGTTGACTGCTACCATGTGGATAGAGGTAACATGTGGGAGCTATATGATTGCTGCCACCCTCACAAAGGGTCAAGGGGTATGCATGGAATTCCTGTCATGGTGAACATCAAGGTTTGGCAAGCATTAGGCATTTTTGTCCAAGGGACATTGCAGTATCCAGCTGGTGACATATTGAGATTCACAGGCATCAGCCTCATGAATCTTGCAATTGCACCTAGATGTGATCCTAATGCATGTAGAGGAGAAAATGTGGTTTTCATGGTCAGTAAAGGAGGAAAACACAACCATGGGGTATTTTTTTAAAAAAATAGCTTATTTCCTTAAGGTCTTGGGTTAATTGACTGCATCCACATTGATATTAAGGTCCACTTTCAACCAGTATATCATACAGAAGTTTTTTTACTTCATCTTTGGCCAGGTGTTATATAACACACAGGGAATTATATATGTGTCTGTACCAGTCAGGCAGTTTCCAAAATTCCCACTTCTGCCACATGTGCAAGTTCTACCACTGCTTCATGCCGAATGGTTTCCACAGGATCACCTAGTTCACAGGTGCAAACATTACCAACCATAAAGATCATGAGGGGAAAGTGATGTAATGACTGCTCATAGGGGTGTTTGCCTTGGAACCATGTCTGATGAACCCCATCCACAGTCTACAGACAGAGGTGGAGAGGGCATACACTGCTGTATTGGTACAGGTAGAGATCATTGTTAAATGTGTGTTTTCAGAATGATGAAGTCTCACGTCCACTGCCTGGATACATCTAGCAGTGTACTTCAGTATACTGTCAAGATATACAGCAAGATGTTTTTGGTATTTGACTTACATTTGTACTAGGTAAACAGCTACAACAAGTGGAGGCTATTGCACTACCTGTCACTTCTGTGCCAGCAGTACAGCAGGAGCAGTGATAGGAGTCAGAGGATGCGACTGTGACAAACTCTAATGAAAGGCAGTGGCATGTGCAGTATGTCATAACTCTGGCAAAAAGGTTGTGCTTCATTCAAAACTGTGGACTATGAAAGAGCAAACAAAGAACAGAAGTAAAGTATACATGTACATACCCAGCCTATCCAGAACAGTGTGTGTAGAATAGCTATGTTGTACATTAGCCATTAACTAACCCACATGATCCAGGGGGTAGGCAGGCTAGCAGCATCATTTGTACTGGTGTCGGGCATAGCTGCATGGGCCAAAACACTAGCATAGGTATGGGGTCAAGGGTGCTCTCTGCAGTAAGCCTGGAGATGGCTAGTGTATTGTGGGGTGTCAGAGATCATGTGCTCAGGTGATGGTTTGGAAACAGTAGTTATGGAGTACTGGCCAACTGTATCGGCTGTCCATGCAGAGGCAGGAGTCCATAGTGTGTGCTTTTGACTGTGTCCCCTATTGTGTGGGCATTGCATGTTGCTGACTGTAAATATAGATTATCAGGCAAGGAGCAGGAGGAGGAGGGCCAGAAGGGTATCTCCATGAGAGTAGACAGCCCCTGTGGAACTCTGGGACATTGATTGTAATTATGTGGGGTGAGCCCACATTGTAGCCAGATAGATCTGGTGGCTGTCTATGAGACCTTATGCAGCCACGGACATAGGTAATTGCAAAGCCAGAAGAGTGACATCTACATCCACAAGAGTGACCAAAGCCAGGGGTGGAAACAGTTATGGAGCCAAAAGAATGCCCTCTACCTTTACATGAGTGGCCATGGCAGAAATAGAAGTGTCCTAGCCAGGTCTGGGAGTGTAGCCACAGCCAAGTGTAAAGGCAGTGATGGAGCCAGATGTGTGCAATCCACATCCATGTAAGCAGCTATGGCTAGGGATGAAATGATAAAGAAGCCAGTTAAGTATATATGATGAGAGTGCTCACCTGCTGTGTGTAACTGTTTCCTACATCAACTGTGTCTGTCAAGTGCAATCAGTTGGAAAGCGTGCCAGAAGGTCTGTTTTCAAAAGTATTTATGGGGCTATGGGTGTTTTCACACAGCACACTGAGAACCTCTGATATGGTTGGTGGACATCTATCTTTGCCTGAATTACAGCCCTGCACATTCACTGAATGATGTCTAGAGCAATATTGATATCATTTAACACCCATACCTCAGGACACCAGTTTGTCCAATGCCATGTGTCTACACTTTAGAAGTTGGGTGGGTAATAGAAAGGCAATATGCTGTGTGTTAGTAAACAGTGCAGAGGAGCTCAGCAGTGGTGGCTTGTCGTGGCATGTCACACAACTCAAGTGATGCATCCCTTACGGATATCTGAGGGCTGTCACCTGCACTGTACATGGTTGAAATGGAATCCATGATGTTCCTAGCTGAGAGTAAAGCACATGAAGTCTGCTTATACCAGATGCATGAGCTACCAATGTGCTACATGATTAGCATTTGCCACTACTCACATGGCGCATCCTCAGTAGCCACATGGACACTCCAGACCAGTCCAGCTCCCACAACCTGACCACGACCTGAAATCAGTGTCCTATCCACAACATAGAATAAAACAACAAAAGGCCAATAAAATCCACAAAAATGTATTAAGAAAGACACTAGCACTTCAGCAAGCAACTGTCTTGAAGGACTAAAAACAATCAAATAACAACATACCTTATATAGCACTCACTAAACATTCTGTAAATCAATCAATTAATTGATTAATTAAATTAGGTTAAATTAAAAGTCACTGATTACATTTCACATTTAAACCAGTGGGGTGTCTGTGTTTGATATTTAAAAATAAAAACAATTTCTTTGTAAAGCAACCTGTTTTCTATCTGAACAGTCAACACTTAAAACAATTTGTTCAAAAATGGTACCTTTAAGAGCTTCAGGATTACTGCCATGACAAAATTTAAAATGCATATCTAATGGACTTGTTTCCTTTGCATTTATAATGTCCCTCAAATGTACCTGTAATCTAATTTTAAAAGTCTTTTACTTTCTCCTATGAAGAACTGACCACAAGGACATTTTAAGGCATAAATGATGCCTACCATATTACAATAATATTTGCCACATGTTCTAAAAGGAAGGCCATTAATTATGTCAAAACTATTCACAATATACTCATAACTGGAATATCCTTCACACTTAAATGTGCCCCTCACTACATGTTCTGCCAGCCCAGCTATCTGGAATTTTGTAAATATTTATATGTCATTTGTGAAAATCAACATCATGTATATAAGATACTTGTGCTGTTTGAAATGTAACCACCATGTACCCTACTGGAAAAGAACAGAAATGTACATGCACTACTGTAACTGTTTAGATGTATGTATTTTAACAGTTGAAACTGGAATAGAGGAGGTTAACCTCAGTCTAGTAAATTTTTAGAAAAATAGCTAAAATTAAATTACATTATAGGCTAGGCTGGAGACACAGAGAATGTGCTGAGAGGATTTCTGTATTGTCTTGGAAGTGTGTTATTGTTTTATAACTTTCAGCATTTGCCAGATATCTGAGGAAAAGCCCTTGTCTGTGTACAGTAATCTCTCCATTAACCAGAACTCAAGCAACCAGGAAAAAAAAATCAAACAAATACAGTACAATTTTCATGTGCTGCACTTTCTGCCCCCTCCACCCCATGGAAACATATCTTACAGTTTTTGAGTTTTCAAGTTTTAAAATGGAAGATAGAAATAAATTATCTCTCTCCCAAACCTCAGAACAAGTCACACTAAACAAATAGTACAGTGTACAGTATTAGGCCTATTTTTAATAGTAACTCTTAAGCAACCAGAAACTACAGTTATCTGGCATTTACCGATCCCCATGGGTGCTGATTAACTGAGAGTTTACTGTATTTTTACAGGTAGATTTTAAATGCTACCAGCTGTTATCAATGGTTGTTTTGGGCCTGGGGACTATAAGTCAGATGACAAGAAATGTCATTCTGCAAGCCACCCTAGCAGTAATATTTGAGATATTAATTTGAGAACTCTGTGGAAGAGACATGGCATTCTGTATTCTGTCTTTGACCTGACAATAACAACTAGAGAAGATCCATTCACCACATCTGCCTTGCTCTGCAAGTAAGTTACCAAGGGTATAATATTTCTCTTAGATTTAGTCAGGAATATAGTGAAGCATAGTTTAGATATTTTTCTTCTTTTATTTCAGACAGTCCTGTAATGTTGTTTTAAATATTTCCTGTGATTTTGAACTTTGATGTCACTGTAAATACATATTTAGAATTGTCTTGTTCTTTTATTATTTATTATTAAATACATTTAAACCTTTCATTGTGGCTGATCTGTGTAGAGATATTTAAGTTCTGAGAGTACTTGCACATTTATTTGATGACACTATGGGCCACTCCTAATAGCCTTGCTCTTGGTCAAACTACCATTTGTATTGATAGTAACATTACACAGTTAGATTGGACACCCTTTGTTAAGGGCCTTATAGTAGCTGATAAGAAGCTGGCTGGTGCAGTGATAACTACCTTATCATTTGGGCAAAAGGGGACATAGCTAGTGAACCTTTGCCGGCCTTTCCCCAATGTGTGTGTGTGTGTGTGTGTGTGTGTGTGTGTGTGTGTGTGTGTGTGTGTGTGTGTGTCAGCTACTTGGGCAGAGACCAAAGTACTGGTTGGACAGAGAAGGTGATGGAGGTCTTGGTTTGGCCATTCAGCTGAGATCTCAACTCTGTAGCTGTGCCACTGGGGAGTCTTACTAGGGATCTGGAGAAAGAGGGAGAAACCAGCCCCAGACTGACTGTGGTCCCTGTGTGCTCTTGAGGGAGATAGCACTTGATACAGAGAGCTGCATCTGGAAATACTGTGTGTGTGTACCTCCTATCCTCTCTGTGTACATCCCACACATGTACCAGTGGTGAGGATTGGGGCTCCTTGATTACTGGTCCAGTGGTAGGCTGTCTCACCTTGTATACATTCTCTTCTGGTTTCACAAACTTACTATGCACAATGATGTCCCTAATATTGCTACCTCTTCTATACCAAAACCATTGGAATATTACATAAACTGTTAGCAAATTCTTTGAATCCAAGTAAAAAAAACTGAAATATTTAATATCAATAACCTGTTTGCTAAAAACAGCATTAGTAACTAGATAAACCTTCCTACGTACATGCTCCCCACCTACGTTATATTTACCATTACTAGATCTTACCATCACATGTATATGTATGACTTTCAGATTTTAATCTGTCCAGTGATTTCATAATAACCCCTTTTTCATAATCTCTGTTTAAAAACATACTTATTGTTTTATTGATCTCTTCTTTTAGTTCATTTTTTATCCTTACACAGTCTAAATACACGTAGCATCTCCTCACAGTGGAGTGCTTTGAGTAAATGGGGGGTGGGGTGCCAGCTCTGGCCATATAAAAATGATTGCTGTCATCAAATTTCCAGTGGATATTAGTTTTTATTCTACAATCTAATATACCCTATCTCTACAGCTACAAACACTACTGAGTCACCAAATTGGAGTCCATCAAACTTCTATATTTCTGTTTTTTTTTATGTACTATTCCAACGGTTTCATATTTTAAATTTTGCCATGGCAGTAATCCTGAAGCTCTTAAATTTACTATTTAGGAATAAATTGTTTTAAGTGTTGAATGTTTAGATATAAAAAGTAGGCTGCTTTAAAAAGAAACTGTTTTTATTCCTAAATATCTAGGTTCCTATCAGAAGACCGAAGACTTATTTTGTTGAATGCGTCTTGGTCGAACTTCAAATGTCGAAAATGCAAAATGACGAAGCGGCATATAAGCAAATTCTTTCCCTGGGAAAGAAGTCGCTTGGCCACTTCTGTCACTTTGCCGTTTTTGACACTGTAGTGCTATCTCAGAGTTGGTATATTTAAGTAGGGGAGTGTGGCGGGCACAGCCCCCCACTTTATGTAATGTTTGAATGTGTTTTGTTTTTTTTTTTTTTGTTTGTTTTTTTTTTGGGAACAGCAATTTTTTTTCCCCTGGGAAAAAAAAATCACTGTTTTGGTAGTTCGATGTGTTGTGAATTTGAACTTTTGAGATCAATATAACAACGTTCGATTATTTGATAGTTTGTTGTTATAATATAGACCCAAATATCTGACACTGATCCCCACTGGTTTGGATATGGCATGTAATTGTAGACTTTTAATTTAACCTAATTTAATTAGTCAATTGATCTACAGAATCTTTAGTGAGTGCTATATAAGGTGTGGAGTTATTTGATTGCTTTTACTCCTTGAATGCAGTTGTTTGTTGAAGAGCTAGAGTCTTTCTTAACACATTTTTGTGGCTTTTACTGGCCTTTTGTTGTTTTATTCTACTTTTTTCTAGTTTGTGGCTCTTTATCCTATCCATATCTTCTCTGAATGTTATTAAGAACTAATCCATTTATTTGAGATGAGAATAAAATTCGTAGTCATGGAGGCAGATCTGTCAACAGCCATGTCTTTGTCCTGTTCCTTGCATGCAGGTTCATTTGGCCACCATCTGATGCACCTGTAGCACTCTGAGGTTGCATCTGCCAATAACATTCATCTTCTGCACCTGGTCCCTGAAGGCTTTGTCTGCCTTATCTATCTCTAGGATAAGCCTTCCATGTATCTATAAAACATGTAGAAGAACATCTGTTACTTCTACTGTAAATGTCTCATTGTGCCATTCTTTTGCAGCATGACAGCTCCATTACATCTGTGGTAATCCATGTGGATCAGTTTGTGTATACAGGACTGTCTGCACTGGACAACTACCAACTCACAACCTCCACCACCCCTGCAATAGATACTACCTTCTTCAAAGTAATTATATAACTTATGCAACATTGTGTTAGACTGTTGTAAGGTGGCATGTGGTCCATATACAGTCACCTCACAGCAGCGGTTAAAGTGCCCATAGGAACTGCATACCTAACATAGCCCGATTATGCTTTCACTATATTCCCAGTCCCTGCATGTGTGTCAGCTATCATGCCTGTAGCCCATGACCTGTGCAGTTATCCCCCCAAAGCACTACAACTTGTCATTTTTGTACTTTGAGGCAGGGTTTGCTATTCATCCCACCATGGGAACAGCAACTATTCTGCCTGCTTCCTGTAACCTTGCTGCTTGGATACCCCCATAGCTTTCCTGCATTTTCTACCTGTTCTTAGTACTTTAACTGTGCTATCCACCCACAACACAGCACATTCTGCCATTGTTCTGCCAGTACCATTGCAGTGGTAGCACATACCAGTCAGTATGGTGAAGCAGGTGTGTGTGTAGCTATGTTTCTTGGAATTGTCCCTGCAATGAGTTATGCATTATCAGTACACCTGGCATCACTCAGTCTAATGAGTTAGTAATAAAGAGAGAGAACCTATTACTATAAAGTTTAATATTTGTTGTGACATTTTACAATAGGTCTTAATATACAGCTGTGCTCATTGATCGTTTTTTTATTTTGCAGCCCAATATAAGATAGCAAAAAAATTACTTGCCTGCCAGAGGAAGCAGACCAGACAGTGAAGGTGTCAGGCTAAGTGCACTATATTGCTGCCTGAGAAGTATATCTCTGCTTCATGTTTGCATTTCTATTTAGCAGCTAGCCACTGCATATTTATTCACTACTTGTATAACTTTCATATTGTTTAAATGGATTTGTAACTGAAATCCTGCCCTTAATTGTGCGGGTTATTCCTGTCATTCCCATCTGAATGCTAGCTCAACTGACCCTTGGTTTCCTACCACAGTTACTTGTTTTTCTGATTTATAGCAGTTTAGCATTTGTATGTTTCTTTGCCTCATATATCTGTGATTGTATTTACATAGGTGTTAATTGCCATAGTCAGACTGCCATTTTGTAATGCACTTGTACTCATTTCATCTTCCTTGTCTGAGACAGTTATTCCTGGAATAGCATGGGTGAAACAACTGTAGTATAACTTGCCACTATAATGAGGCTTATTTCCATCTAGATTGTTACAGTTGTAATAAATTACCCATCCCTTATTCATGTTGATATTGTTAGGTATGTTATGTGTGATGCTGTGACAACCTGCGCAACATATCCCAACATTTGTCGCACTGTGTATTATTAACTTACATGCATTTGTTTTCCACAGGGCTGTACATTTGGTTTGTATAATTTGCCTATTTCTTGCTTGCATCACTGTCCATTGTTATACACTGATTATCACTTAGAACCTGTGCCAATATTCCATACAAAAGTCTAGGGCCATAACCAGCCATGTCCCCTGGTGTCATCCACTGTCTTATAATATGGATTCTTCACATGTTTATATCAGAATTACTCTGTTGACTTTTTGTCCTTTCAGGGCTTATCATAAGAAAATATACTATATCATACTCACCACTTTCCCTGCACTCTTACTCTCTGTTATCTTCTTCCTTTTGTTTTAAATTTATTTGTCATTGTTTTGGGGAGTACTGGGCCCCAGCAGTTGATGTGCAGGTATGCCACATACTGCCCCATAGCCCATAGGAAAAAAACATTAATGGAGAGAAACAAAGCAGTGTCTCTGCCAGGTGATGATGATATCTTGTGGGAAGTGAACTGGAGGTCTCACTGCTAACCTTTGTGTTGTTTCTTTGGTGGAGAGCCATAGGCTTTTTATCAGAGAGTGGCATAGAATGGGTCCTCTTGGGTCACTCAAAAGGTGATGTAGAGTTTGGTCAGGACTAAGGGGGATTAGCAGCATGGGACTAGGACTGGCATCTTGGGGCTCATCCTTTTGTGAGTGGTAGATTAGCATAGCTACCCAGCTCTGACTATCAGCTTTTCAGTGAGATAACCAACCTATGGTGTCAGTCTTGAAGGTGACTGACTTCTGGGAGGTTCTCCTCAGGGGTAGCTTGCCAGGACAGTCCTCAACATATTCTGCCATCATTATAGTATGCCCCATCCTTGTATGGCACTCATCCTCACCTCCTTATTTTCCAATCCTTCCTGTCATCAGTTTTTCAATCTCTTTATATCTATGTATCTGCATTGTGGCCCTTTCTGCTATTGTATATGCACCTCCCCTGTCAGTCTGGTCTGTTGTTATATGTTTGTGTGTCTGGCCTTCCTACAATCCCTGTAACCTCCTCCTTATCCATATCACCCCCCCTGTTTTATTCCCCGTCTACCATTCTTAAACCTGCCCCACATACAAAAAATTACCCTCCATCCCCTAAACCATGAGAGGTTTTCCATCTCTCTGTCCTTCTGTGTCTTCCTCTCCTTGCACTTAACTTTTTATGACTATCCTAACACCCCATTTCCTTACCATTAATAAAATAAACATAGCTGACACTTTGCCATGCATTCCTTGTATGGGCTCTTAGCTGTGCCTGCTCTGCACATATGTACTGCTTTGATGCATGTGTGAACACAACATCTTCATGCTGAAGGTCTCAGGTTATGTGACCTATTATACCATGTCCAACTCAGGTGCATGATGACTGCCATTTTTGCAACTGCACAGCTTTATTATGTAACCCTGTCCCTGGCAGCCTTGTGCTGTTTCAGGACTTACATATAGCTGATCCCCATCATGACACATTGTGCAATTCCAGTCATGGCATTTATTGCAGGGAGATCATGTTGTTATTTTTTTCTGAATACCCCTTATGGCACCCTATGAGGCTATGACAACCCCGTAATGATTCTAGTCTACAACATACAGTTATGATACAAATAAAAAAAAGCTAATGAGGTTTGCTATACATGCCACTCATGAATGTGCACATAGCTGGATGAGACTGTTATTGCCCCTTTCTATCAATTTTAGCAAAATATTACTTATTGTAGCAACGAATAATCTGAAACATAATGTAGTCATTTTATCTGTTCCATAACTTGAATAACAACCTGCTAAATAAAGCATTATGAAAATATTATCTGGTTGCATTACATGAGGAATAAGTCTCTCATTACTTATTTTTCACAAACATTTAATACAAATTGTGCAGCCAGAAGACTACAAGCCTTATTATTATTATGATTATTATTTCTAAAATACAAAACATTTGGACCATAATGCTTCTCAATAAGAAGAGGATGGAAAGCAGAATATATTTATTCTAGAGCACCAAATGAATAATAACTGATCTCAGTCTACCACACCCCAAGCATTTTCTGCATCACTTAGGAAGCAGCTTCTACACAAAAGAAAATATTAGTCATTTCCACCAACTGTAGTCCTAATTTATAGAAGCTGCTTTCAATTTATTAGGCAGAAATTATTAGATATGTTTCAGTATCTGTAGATTTGTCAGGGTCTATATTATACAGACGAAAAATCGAAATGTCGAATGCTCACATGACCGTAAATGCAGAAATTCAAAATCACTGTTGTCGGAGGATGTGCCCCCCACACCCCCCACTAAATATATATTCCAATTCCGAGATAGCACTACAGTGAGGAAAGGACAAATATTCTGATCCTCACTGTACTGCGATCCAAAAAAATAAACATTGAGTTCCTGCATTTATGCTCATGTGAGCATTTGACATTTTGACTTTTCATCACTCTAAAGTAGACCTGATTTGTCATTGTCCTGAGTCCTTAACTGCAGTACTGAGAACAATTCTAGTAAGCAGGGGCGGCTCGTGCTATCGGACTGCCAGACTGCAGCCCTCCCACCTAGAAAAACACAAAAGAAAAATCTTTAAAACTAAAAAACAAAACAGAAAAAAAAAAAAAAAAAAGCACGAGTCCCGACTCCTCTGCGCATGCGCAGAGGCATTTGAAGACCTCAGACTGCCTTTATCAGCAGTCCGGATAGAGAAAGACAGGTACCCAGCAATCATTGCTGCAAGTGCACCCAGGAATCAGTGCGGTGACGACTGCACAGAAGAGGAGGTCTGGACTGCTTCGGCTGCAGGCAGACCCAATGAGGAGAGAGGTAAGCTGGCAGACCCAATGAGAGATTGAGGACTGAAAGAGGTGAGCTGCTCTCGCGGGACATATTTCGCGGGCTGGATTGCTCGGTTTTGAGGTTGCTGGATTGCTCCGTTTTGCGGGCGGGTTTGGTCGCTGGCTGGATTGGCTTCATTCAGGAGGTAGGTGGTCGCTGGATTGCTGCTTGGGCTGGCTGAATTGCTCGTGCTCCGTTTTGTGGGCAGGTTTGGTCGCTGGCTGGATTGGCTTCATTCAGGAGGTAGGTGGTCGCTGGCTGGATTGCTTCGTTCGTCTGTTGAGACATACAGCAGGTAAGTGAAGGGGTGTGTGTGTGTGTGTGTGTGTGTGTGTGTGTGTGTGTGTGTGTGTGTGTGTGTGTGTGTGTGTGTGTGTGTGTGTGTGTGTGTGTGTGTGTGATGGCTTACTTAGTTCTATTACTAAGACTGAGAACAGCAAGTATTCAGGTGAAATAGTTCATACAAGCTTGGAGTGATGAATTTTTATTGGATTGTCAGCCGTTTAATTTACAGTGTTTCTAAATCATATAAAACATCAAGGGACACAGCATGCAAATACACAGATGAAGTGACCAAATGTGGGAGACTAAACAAATATTGGGTGGAGCGGCCTTTCTAATACTAACCCAGGTTACTTACATCCAGGTTTAGTTAGCTTTCTGATGGATGAACAAGTGCTACAACTGAGTCCTTTACTAGTATCCCTATTTTGTTTGCTTAAACCCATCCAAAACAAATCCACATCTGTTGTACAGACTCCATATTGGGTATGATTCCACTCACCAAAGGATGTTAGTGCAGGAGATGTCTGCAATGCTACACAGTGGCTCAGAAGGTAAAGTTCAGAGTTGCTACTGGATAGTGATGGACATGAGAAAATATGGCCTGTTCGAAGGTCTTTTATTTTGTGGGAAAGAGTTTTTAAATTCTAAAAAGGTCCAGGTTGTTGAGTTACTGGTGCATCTAGTACAACTTGTGTTATGCTATTGTGAATCTGGCCAATGGGTATTATCTAGACCTTCTGATTTTTTTTTGCCCTAATGAAGAGACTCATTAAAACATTAAACTGCCCCTTACATGCTTGACATCTACTGAACCACAAAAGGAAGGTTCTCAAGTGAAAAGTTCAAAGTTACAGTTTAAAATTATACTTTGTGTAGTCACATTGGTTGTCATAAATGATAGCAAAAGCAAAAAGATTTGTTCTGGCAGTGAGCAAACTCATTAACAGTTTGCAGATAAATGTCATTATGATAATAGGTATGTATGATAAGCACAGTATAATATCCTTTTTGAAATCTCAGTATTTTTGTAGCTAGTACTGCTTGTATGACCTCAGAGCTTGATTTATTTTAAATATGTTATTGAGGCCTTCAGGGGGTAACGGAAGTTTCTCTGCTTGAAATAACTAATTTAGTTCTGTATGTAGTAGCCATATGAACCAGGCAATTATAGAATTTTTTTTTTTTTTTTTTTTTTTTTTTTTTTTTTTGCTGGTTTAAACTCATTCAGGAAGAATTATAAGGATAATTATTTAGTCTGATCTTCTGACAGTTTCTGAGGCTGAGAGAAAAAACATTGCAGCTTGCATTGTGATTTAGCTCAACTTGAATGTCTCTCTCTGCATAACATAGTATAATAGTTACTAAAATAGTTTACATTGTCACTTAAATCAGTATCTTATTAATTACTTCTGTTTTGAAAAATACATTGTCTCAGAGCTTTACTGAAGTATTAACTTTTCCAAGGCCATGACAGTTTCATTCTCCATACAGTTTGTATGCTTTTACTGCTCTCTACTGATTCAAATTCATCTTCTTATTCAACCTTTTGTATTTCATTATGGGACTGTTACGAACATTGAAATAAGGCTGCATTTATTCTGAGGGAAGATTATTTGAATGCATTTGCTGGGAAGCTTTGAGTCAACTATATCATGTATTCCAGTAGTCAAGAAGTGAAGCCCTGCAGTTATGTTAAAATACTAACATTTTTTTTCCTTTTGAAGCCTGTATAGAGTTAGTAGCGACAACACTTGTAACCTGTTACAGGTCCATGACAGCAAAAATTAGCATCACTATTCTTCCAAAAGGAGATTTGAAAATACAAATTTATCATTTTGTGAAACAGATACTGAGTACTCAATGAGGGACAGTTTCTGTTCTATTTCTGTTGTTGTTAATAAAGTCTTACATTATATTTATTCAATTATTCTCCATTTGTCATGCTATTAGTTGATAGTGAGATAAATGAAAAAAAAAAGATTTTTCTGCAGTAGTTGTATCTGTAATAGTTTTATCTTTTTAGGAAGTCTGCATACCAAGAGCTGTTTAAGGTGGCTAAGAATATGTAGTTGTAATTTTAAATTCGATTTTTGAGAGAATCAAATGATTATAAGGGAAGAATTTGTCTCTGCAGTGTGAAGGTTTTTGACCTGGCCAAATATCCCAGATGAGAAGGATTTGATTAGCAGCCCAACCACTGAAGTAGCCAGGCAGGGAGGGATAGGAGTGACCAGGCTGTTAGCTCACCTATTGCATGGGGAGTATTTTCATGCAGTTCTGCCACAAGAACTCTACCTGAGAGAAAGCCAAGTACTACATGTTTTACATTTGCGAATTCAAGGGAGGGAGAATCTGTTGAAAGGTATGCAAGTACTCTAGCTGGGAATTGTGTGGTGGAAGCATCCCCTTGCACAGAGACCACAGAAAGACTTTTGAGTTTCAGATTTCGTACCTTTCAGAAAATTCATACGAATGCAAGACCTACTACTTTATTATCTTTCTAAGTTTATAAGAGCAATATTTAAAAATTGTTCTTATTTTGGGGCCTTTGTCCCACTTCTATGTATGTCTTTGTCCAGATTTCTTGCTCTGAGGTTGAGAGGTATGACAAATGTGTCAGGGCCATTGCAGTCAGCCAGAGACATTTCAAATTGTGACAAACTTGTTGCACCCCACTTCCCCATGTAGTGACTCTGGATGTGTCCAAGCAAGGCAAGGAGCAGTTATGCAGTGTAAATGTGCAGACTACCCCCCCCCATCCAAGGTAAACACAAGTACTACAGTGGTTTTTCATCTGTCATTGATTTTGCAGAATGTTCTGGTTTCTATCATATTTTTATACTGTTGATATATGCTTATTATTATTCAGAAAGTGCCTTTTGCTCTGTGTTTAAGTAGCAGTGCTTTAATAACCATCAGGTAAGCTTGTCTGATATTGTAAGATGCAAGTAAGTTTTAATAAGCAGTATTGCCAACATTGAAAGCCTTTCTGTTGTTGCCATGCAGAGAATACTTACATAACTAGATAATGTATAAGCCTTGGGTATTGAAATGCATATGACAGTGTTTGTAATAAAGGCCAGGATTAGATTATGTTAAGCTCATTACAGGCTTTACCTGCAAACTAAACAGAATGCCAATCTATCATGTGTGGTCCATAACATGTACAGTAATCCTTTAAGCAATTTATCTTGAGCTTGTTTCTTGTTTGCTTTTCATTTTTTACTTTGATCATGTTTTCCCCATGAAACAAGTAGATAGTTGTCAGGCAGCAGGTCTTTTTTGGATAAGAAACATTTTTACAAGTGGGGGTAGCACAGAGATTGCTACTTTCAGCATGTTACTTGGTACTTTAATAAAGCTGAATATAAATTATAATTAGAACTGGTGTGCAAGAGAAATGATTTGAGTTAAGTGTTGCTTGTTTTTCTTATACTTGATTTTGACTGGCATTCCAGTAATGTATTTAAAAAGTAATTTATTTTTTCATGCCTCACAACCTTTTTGTTTCCATCTAGATATTAGGTAAGCTGTCATGCAGCCAATGCATTGAAATATTTTTATTCTTCTACACTTTTTTTTTGTCTTGATTGGACTCTCATGATGATGGTTTGGCACCCAGGGCAGCGTATTTAATTAAAGTTAGTTTTTGTGGTTTTGAGCATAGCTCCTCCCCTTTCTAGTTGGCCGCACACCTTTCCATTGACCCCACCCATTCAGCTGTCTCCTGCAAGCCCCCCTTTGATTTGAAGTCACTAGCCGCCACTGCTAGTAAGCACAGGTTTTATGTAGTATATTGAATCTATACAGTGATACTGCTACCGCCTGGAAGAGGAATTATCATTTTTTTCTTTGAGGGGAAATTGTTTGTAAAACAAGTATGTGCTACACTTTGGAGATTGAATAGAAAGCAGAATTCTTTTATACTGAGGCACCTACTGAGTATGGTAATCCATTTAGTGTGCTATTTTCTACTGCAAAAGCAAGATTCCACTGTGAAATGTCAACTTCCTGAAAGTTGACACATGAAAAGAACAAAAAAAAGCCAAGAGGGAAAAAATTTCCTTTTTTTTTTCTTGCTGAGTGAAAGCCCTGTCTTGCACTCATTGATGTGGGGGGTAAGCCATCCACACCCCCTAAACTTATATTCCGACGTTCAGTGATGGGGATTACAATACTTATATATTGCAATGTTTTTAAGTTTCAATATTCTCGTCTTGAGATTCCCAGGTTTGATGGAATGGTAATTCAATAAAATAATATAAACCCATATATATCTATATATACATACACACTTGCAGGCTAATAAGATGTGATAGAGCACTAGAAGTTAAGTGGTTTCATCACAAATATAAAAACAGATTTTGTGTTATATCTGAACAACTTCTGTGATGAAAGCACATTACTTAATTCCACAATAATCAAATTATTTTCAGGAAATGTATTTCATAGTAGTGACTATATTCATTTGAAATTTAAAGAATGACCATACTTATTTGAAAACTTAAGAGATTTTTCATAGGTATAAATTCTTAATTGCATTATGAAGAATAGTTACAGGGAAAGTAGACTACAAAGTGAAAATGTAACACGCGTATAAGAAGCAGGGTAGTATTTATAGCCCTTTGTTTCAGCTGAGTGAAGCGGTAATCTGCAGAGAATGGTATTCCGATGATATGCATATGTAGTTAGTGGATGGTATTCACGCTGACCACATAAATGTGCAGACTTGTAGATAAACGCACCCAATTAAGACAAAAGCATAAATATCTGGAAACATGCTTTACATGAAGAGAAGCACAGAGACCATTTACATGTAAAAGGTGCCATGCAAGTTAGTATATTACTATGATTGGTACATATAAATGCAAAAAGTCCTCATTTGCATACAAAACACATAAAGGGGCCTGAACTTGCTTAAGTGTAACATTTGGAATTACTCTAGTTAGACAGAAAATTAATTATAGAAACCAATGACATTTTAAAGTAAGAAATAATGGGAGTATATTACATTAATTTGAAACGATTAAAATGATAAACTATTACTAAGTTCATTTGTTTTATTCATATGATGGACATATTAGAATGATTTTGGTGGATATTATAAGCTGTCATTTGTAAATGAGAAATCATTACAGCATTAGTAGAAATGATTATTGATCAGTGAAAAAGCATTTACTTTGGTGTCTTTTAGTGCATAGCTGGTAAAAATGCAGTGTTGTATTTCAGAAGTACTAATGTGGCAAGGTTGTTTTGTTGGCTCAACACGAGTCTTTACTGGGAGATTTCTGTGTCACTGATGAAATAATTGACAGTATTATAATTACACGAAAGTGATAGGGGCTAAGAAAAGAACAGATTTGTTAAACTGCTTTCTGTACTATTGTGAACGTACTATATCAGTGCAAACATTACTTCAGTACAACTCTACTTGGCTGGCCTTTGCATGTGCATATTATTGAGGATGGCTGGCATTGTTTCATTTGTGTTAAGAGATGAGTTTGTGTGCGTATGTGTGTATGATTATTGTACTGTACTGTAGTGATATAGAACAAGGGATCAAAACAGAGAAAAGACAACTGAAATTATTTTTATAGCGTCAGCAAGCATCTATGTGGATTGCAAAGTTGCTAGAATAGACACAACTCTACTTTTTACAATGAATCTGTTGGTGACATGGAGATTTGACTTTGAATTGCAAGTTAATGAAATAATACTTCATTAACCTATGCCATTTTATGTAATTTCTCATTTACATCTCATTGTGAGTTTAATTACTTAGGCTTATTCATGGCCATTGTGCATTAACACAAATAGCCTCTACGAATAGTGGCCTAGTAATGCTTATTCACGGACAGTGTGGATCACTGTAATGCATTTGATTAATCACTATGAAAACCAGAAATTATTTTTAAATTTGTTTCTCTCCCTGAAGAATTGAAAGTGCATTATGTTTGTTTGGAATTAGCCAATGTAATTGTTTATTTTTATTAAATGTTACACAAACATATGTGCATTTTAATAAAAAAAGAATATACATTTCATTTTGACAACTTACTGATGTAAAACAAAAGTGAAATGATTTAGACTGAAAATGTTACTGTAAAAGTAATTAATTTAAGATGATTTATGAATGTCATTGCCTTGTAAGAAGTCTCCATATAAGTTCACAAACATACATAAGGTGAAAAATCTTCAACTGCCTGGTTATTCTTTTTTTGTCAATAGTCAATATTGCCTATAGCACTTCATACTCACTGTTTTCACTTTAGTCCTCCTATCCTATATTTCCTTATATTTTTCTTTCATTATTAAACGTAAGGATTTATTTCCTTCATTTAACAATGTAATGCTGCCTAAACAATTGGGTTAACTAAAGCCAATCCTCCTCCTTTTTCTTTAAAATATAACGCCCCTCTTTTCACTGGGTCTAATCTGGATCCCCATATAAATGAAAACATAATTGACATTAATTCTTTTTCATACTATGCAGGAACCATCTATATACTCACTAAGTATGCTCTTTTTCCCAATTACACAGAAATGATTAAATATGCTTTTATTCTGTAGGACACCTTATATGTCCTACAGAACAAACATGTATTCCTTAATTTTTGTATTATATTATCCAATTGTTGCAGTCTAAGTAAATCAGCACCAAAATGTTATACCTAATATTTATATTTCCTTTCTGTTAAACTGAATATTACTTATTCTACTTATTATTCCTAAACCTTTACTTTTATCCTTATTTATCTCATGCCAATAGCCCTCAAATATTGATTATGTTGTTCAATAGCTACCTCCATCCAGTCTCTGTCATTAAAAGTATATCAACCACATAAGAAAAAATAACCAGTACTTTAATTCCTTTTGTATTCCTGTATCATGCTAATATTAATGATTTATCTTACAAACGACTGTATTCATAATCATTGCAAATATAATACTACTCACTGGACATCCCTGCATTCTAATACTACTTACATCTTTTCACCACTGTTTTCAATTTATTTTCATGCACTGAAACAAATATTTTATTATCTTCTTACTTATGTTATAATCTTTCATTATGTCCTATAAAATTTCATGCTGTATCTTATCAAATGCTTTGCTCAAATTACCTACCATAAACTTAACTTTGGCCTTCCCATTCATTATGTTATTTACAGTTTCTCTCATTATCATCAGTAATTCTTGACTTCCTTTTCCCTTTCTCCCAAGTATTGTTTCTTCTGTTTTATTTACTTTATTCTCTAATACTCTTCTCTAATATTTTCATAAAAATCATACAATCTATGTTGTTTAAAACTACTGGTATCCAATTTCTTATGTTCTCGTATTACTCTTTTTCCACATAAACTTCATAGCCCCAAAACATATTTCTTTTTTCCCACACCTTGCTTTAACCATTCATTTATTACTTCCACAAAATACTTTTTTTACCAATCTAGTATGTCTTTATACACATGATTTTCAATCTCATCTAATCCTGTGGCTGATTAATGTTTACTGTCTAACACATCATTCATTTAGGTTCATAGGTAAGTTCATAAGTAGGTACTAGGCTATCGGCCCGAGGGCCTAAGTAAGCTTAGCCAACAGGGTTCCCTGGCTTATGCCACCCAAGAAAGTTATTTTCCTGTGCCCCTGTCGAGCAGAGCCACATAAGTGATCCCCGGGGTGTATTTCCTATTTCCCATCCACTCATCATGATTTTTCTTGAAGAGTGCTAATGAGGATCTTTGCTTGACATAGATGGGTAGCTTGTTCCAGAGTATGGGAAGTCTCTGGGACAGGAATCTATCCCTCCAGCATGTCCTGTTTATTGTAGTGACAAGGTTTAGGTCCCTAGAGAATGTAGCTTGGAGGGATCGGGATTTATTTAGGTGTAGCATGTCCAACAGCTCTGGGTGTGACATAGCTTTATATGTTAGGCAGTGATCACCTTGGAGTAGGCGATATGCTATGGAGTAAAGCTGGAGTTTTTTGAGACGGTCAGTGTAGGGCATCTGTTTAAGGCCAGTAATCCTATTTGTGAGGTACTTCTGTGGCCTTTCCAGCTGCTGCAGATCTCTTTTGAGGTACATTCTAAATGGGGCATTGTACTCTATAATGGGTCTAATGAGTGTCGAATAGAAGGGAACAATTACCTCTTTTTCCTAGATGAGAACCCTTTTGTGATGGTGTGCCATGTAGAAGGATTTCCTGACTACTGTGGAGATGTGATTATCAAAGAAGAGACTGCTGTCCACCTGGGTCCCCAGGTCTCTTATCACACATTCAGCATTAAGTAGACTGCTGCTTATGTGGTAGTTAATGGGTACAGAGTTTTTACCAAAGGGGATGACAGTGCACTTTTTGGCATTCAGCTTGAGGCCATGGCTCTAACACCAGGCATTTGTCTCAGTGGGGTTCCTATGAGTACAACGAAAATGCATTATGTCTAATGCATTTTCATCGACACATGTAGAGCGATCAGGCAAAACAGCAAAGCGGCTGTTCAGCACATTCTTTCCCTGGGAAAGAAGTTGCTTGACCGCTTCATTGTTTTGCCGTGTTCTGAAGTGTAGTGTGGTCCCTTGTCCGGTATAGCTCCCTAGTGTGATTGTGCAACAGTTACTGACCTTAGTGTTAAGGTGCGGGTTAAGGTAAGTGCATATGGTTTAAAATGTTTCAAGTTTTTTTTTGTTTTTTTTTTCATTAAATGTATGTTTGGGTTATGTGCATATGTGCATTTAGTTGTTTACTGTTTCTTTTGGGGGGGTATAATTAGGATTGGGTATGTGTGTATGTGTTTGGAAGCGTGTAATGTGTTTTTTTTTTTTTTTGCGGGGGTTGGAACAGCGATTTCTTTCCCTAGGAAAGAAATCGCTGTTCTTTGGATTCAACATTTTTAGCTTACTCTGAAAATGTGTCGATGTAACATTGTTCGCTGTTTTAAGTGTTCGATGTTGCAATATAGACCCGTCTCAGTGAGGCCATTCTGTAGGATGTCCACATTATTTGGGGACTCAACTACGGCTCCTAGTTTGCAGTCATCTGTGAACTCTGCTAGCCAAAGGCCTTCTGTGTTAGCCTGTACTTCAGAGAAGTAGATACCAAACAGGAGGGGTCCCAGGACTGAACCCTGTGGTACTCTACTTGTCACTAGTTTGATGTCAGATTTGGAGTCTGAAACTTTTACAGTGTGGGTTCTGTCATTGAATCAATTGGCAACCCATCCTGTGATGTAGGGATTTATACCTAGTTTAGTGAGTTTAGCTATAATTCCAGAATGGGGGACGGTGTTGAAAGCCCTGGCAAGGTCAAGACAGGCTGTGTGAACCACCTTACCCTCGTCAACAACTTTGGTGACTGCCTCAAAGAAGTCGATCAGGTTCAGGAGGCAAGATCTGCCTTTCACAAACCTGAACTGGGTGGAGTCCAGAGTTTGGAGGTTACCAATGTCTTTGTTTATGAGTTCCATGATGATACATTTTATGGCCTTACAGACCAGGGTCGTCAGGCTAATAGGGTGGTAGTTCTTGGGATCAGTGGTGGCTCCCCCTTTGTGGAGTGGGATAACTGTTGCTGTGCACCATTCAGTGGGGCACAAAGCCTGATGTGAGACTATGACTGAACATGGTGTTTAGGTGGCGAGCCAGTTCGTTCTGAAGTTAGTGTAAAACGCAGCCTGGGATGTTGTCCCATCCCATGGATGCTGTGTTTTTGGCTTTAGATAGTGCAGCTTTTACCTGCATAGTTGTGATTACAGGGACTCTGCATTCTTCCTGTATAGATATTGGCCTATTAGGGGGTGAGAGGAGGGTAAAGTTAGCACTGAACCTATCTGTCAGGATGCTGGCAATATCAGTTGGTTCTGTAATTTTTCATGCCATTGTGCTGTAACTCAGAGCAGATCTGGGTGTTGCCATTGAGATTCGTGACATTTCTATAGAATGCTTTGTGGTTGTCCCTAGAATCCGTGGCAATTTTCTTTTCGTAGCTAGCTTTGGAGGATCTTATAAGGGATCTCAGCTTCTTACTGAGGCTGACCAGGGAACTCCTCCACTCACGGCATTTTACTCTTTTTTGCAACAGTTTCTTCCTTCTGTTGTAGAGTTTGATTATGGCAGGTGACCACCAGATTGGCTTCAGTTTTTTGGAGGATAGCGTCTTGGTTCTGTTTGGGATAGCACGATCCATGGACTCGTGTATGTGCTTATAGACTGCATCTGTGTAGGATTCAGCAGTCGTAACTGTATTGTCCATCTGCATGGATGTCATGAAGTTTGCCACTTCTGTCTTAAGCATGAAGTTGGGTTTGCAGAAATTTTTTTACCATGATTTCCTTAATGGGGGGTTGGGACGTGATGTGGATATCTGAGGTGATTAGCTTATGGTCAGATCTGACCAACGAGCAGTTGACTTCAGGTGTGGAACACCGGTCACTCATGTTGGTAATGACTAGATCTAGAATATTGTTGCCCCTGGTGGGGGTGTGGACAAATTGATCCAGGGCATTGGAATTTATGAATTCCAGAAAGCGTTGAGCGAAGGAGTTGGTACATGAGTAGATTTCCCAGTTAATGGTGGGGTAGTTGAAATCGCCCATTATTAGGGTGTTTGGTTGAACCCTAATATTTTCCAGTTTATCAAGAAAAGAGGAGTGGGAATCCTGCGGCATGGTGGGGGATCTGTAGCAAGCTACAATTTGGATTGCAGTTTTGCCCAGAGTTAGTTGCACTTGGATAACCTCGGATGCATTATGATGAGCAACTAGCCTGGAGGTGTGGGTATCCTTAATGAATATGGACACACCTTCGCCTTTGGTGTTCCTGTCCAGGTTAGGTGGTCGAAAAGTGTGGTATGAGTTATAGTCTGGTAATGCAGGGGTGCTCTCTGGAGCCTTGAACCAGATCTCAGTCACTGCATAGATATCGATGTTCTCCATTTTAAGGAGTGCCTCGAGGGAATGCATTTTGAGGTTTAGACTTCTAGCACTGAGTAGCATTACCCTCAGTTTTTACTTACCTGTTCCTGTTACAGTGGTGAATTTGATTTGAACCTTGCCTAAAAAATTCACTATAGGGGCAGCAAGAGCCTTAGCCAGTATCTGGAATCCCATGGGTGGCAGGTGCAGGCCATCTCTGGCAAAGCATCATGGTTTGTCAACCAAGTCGTTCTAAGCAGACAGATACTGGATCCCCTTAGAATGACACCAGAAGCTTAACCAATTGTTGAAGTCAATAATTTTGTCCTTGTACTGCGGTATCATTCTGAGTGATAGTAGGATGCTACTCAGGGTTAGGGTCATACCTGCCTGAGCTACAAGATCGGAGAGCTCTTCCATGTCTCTTTTCATGTAGTCCAGGGAGGTACATCTCAGGTCATTCACACCAACATGCACAATGACAGAGTCATATCTGTACTTGTTGTGGAGTGAACTGAGTGTGTGGGTTATGTGGTAGATCCTGACATCCGACAAGTAGCTGACAGTAACCTTCTCCTTGTTTAGTCTGGTGAGTGGGACATCAGTGTGCCTGACTATAGAGTCACCTATAACTAGTGTGTTGGGTACGTTGTTTTGCCTTATGGGCTGTGGTTGAGTGACACACTGAGTCTGTGGGCTGTGTCATTTGGGTTGTGTTGAGGGGGTGGAGGTTCCTTGCACAGATTATTATAAGAGCCTCCCCGAATGTGTTTCTGTGTGTGGATTTTGGTGGTGTATGTTAAGTGGGACTATGTGATGAGTGTGGTGTGGTGCAAGTGTTTACCTTCTCCTCTTGACTGTCAAGTTCAGTCTTGGTTGGAGAGAGCTTTACCTTCAGATGGGCTAGATAAGTGCATCTCTCACAGGTTGTGGTGTTGGGTGGTAGAAGGAGGGGGTTGTCTGTGTACATGAAGCAATTGCTACATTGTCCCAAGATGCCCAGATTCATCAGATAGACAACAGAGAACACTGAGAGCTGACCCTTGGACATGCCTGAATAAAAAAACTACTTTCCTCTAGACAGCTGAGGAAAGTGAGTATAAGAGCTGTTTTTCTCTAAGCAAGTGAGGAAAGTAAGTACAAAAACTGTTTTCCTCTAAGTAATGAGGAAGGTTGAGTGCTGTAGTAATTTATAGCTTATTTAGTGCTAACATGTTCTGAACAAGTGCTGAGCATGAATAAGCAAATTCAAGGGCTAAAACTAAGAATATGTACCTGGATCTTGTGATAAATAGGCTACCTAGTGCTTATCACTCCCACTCATAATCTAGAATGCTTAATTCCAAACAACAAAAGACTTGGGGGGCTCAGAAGCTTACAAACAGTCCCGAATACAGCAAATCTGTATCTGGACTAGACTAGTTACAGGAAAGGTGGGAAATACGTGTAAACACAGGCTTTTAAACCAGAAAGTTGAAAGAGATGGAAAAACTGCCCAAATGGCCAATAAACTACAATTTCTGGGCTAGAGACCACTGTTGTGGTAGATAGGCTACTTCCCCATAATTTTCCACTTGTAATCTCTCCCACCCTGTTAAAATTATTGTATCTTCAAGTATAATCATATCCACACCAAGAGTTATACACCATTCCAATGCATCTAATCTTCTTTTAATATTGTATACTGTTCACATTTATTGCTAACATTCTCAGCTTTTTCTTTTGTTTTTATTTTTCTTTCACCCTTTTTTTCTTTCTTTCATGCCCGTGCCCTTAAATTTCCTTTTCCTGTATTTAACCTTTTCCTAATATAGTTTTTCTTTCCTTTAACCACCCTCGAATTTACATCTTCTTCATCACTCGTTTCTACTATTTCTCTTTCTATCCTTTTATCTTTTCTTTTTTCGCCTTCTACGGTCTCTGTATTATCTATCATTATCTGTTTCTCATGTTTGTTTTCTTGCTCTACTTCTATACCATTCACACCGTCCGCGGGTTGAGCCTCCATCACAAGGACTTGGATGCTTCTGTTCTATCCCTTGTACCTTCCTGTAATTTTCATACTCTTTTCATACCCTTTCTTCTATTCTATGTTTTCCTTACAGTCCACCCATAAATGCCGTGTTTTTTTTCACATTTCACATAGTTCATTTCACATTTTTTCACTTCATGTCCAATTTTACCACAAATATAACATATTCTTTTGTCACAATTACTAATTAAATAATCATTCTGGTCACAAAAAAAAAATGTTTTCAGTCACTATTATTTCACAGTACCTTTGTTTCCATATATAGTTGTCATGCTTGGAAAATGTATTATTTTTTAATTTTCCATTATTATTGTAACACCACATCCTCACCCCCCCATTCCATAGACCGCTGTTATCATAAGTTTTATTATAGCCATAACATCTTTGCATACGGTCTTTAAAAAGTACTTTTTTTCTATTTCATATCGAAACTGAACATACATGTTCTTTTTTTGTCTCTCTATTAAATGCTATAACTACATAAGAGTTCCGTGGATTACAATTTTTCTTTAAATCATATTCTTCTAAAATTTTCTCCATATACTGTTCAAATTCAAAAACAATGTCACAAAAAGTGTCTTTATTAATATGAATAAATGCTCTTACCTCTAGGTGAGATTCCCAATGGTGATATGATGTTATCCCAAATGATATACCTATCCAGTTCTCTTTTATGCAGCTTATTCTTACTAAATATTTTTTTTGCTTGATTCTGTTTTTTTCCCTTCTTTCTCTGTCTCAACATATGATTTCTTCCCCTACTCTCTACTTATTTCTTCTACTTTTTCTTCTTCTGTTCTTTCCATTAGCTCTCCCCATGAGACTGATTTTTTCCCTTTCCGGCTCACTTTGATTAATCATGTCATCTAAATAAACATCCTACAAACCTCCCAGTTAAAGGGTTGCAATTGCACATCCACCTTGTGACTCGCTTTGTTTTTCAAGCAACCTCTCCTGAATCAAAAACTCCAAATTCTGTCAAGGCGCGACTACCTTCTCATTGCTCTCCGTGTGTACTTATTCCATCTTCTTCACCACTGATATCTCCATTATACTTTCACCTGCCCTTTCTTCTTCTGCTCCTTCTTTTGCAAAGTTTCAACTCCCTTCATACTAGATATCAGCTCTAAATTCTTTTTCTTTTGCTTGAACCCCTCCGTACTACTGTTCACCATCTGACTTCCTGCATCTCTGAGCTGCCACTGCACAACAAACAGTGGCCCCACCCACAGAGTAGAGGAAGCCCTCCACTGCCCTAGCCAAATGTCCCCTACTAGCATAAATACCAGCTTAATTAAAAAAAAATGAAGTCACTGCAGTTAGCAATTTCCTTTGGCCTGAGGAACAGAGATTTCAAAATTATAAATATTAAATATATCTCAAAAGCAATGAATAAGAAAAAATAATTAGCAAGTGGATGTTAGTATGTCATGATTATTTTGCCTTTTTTTACATTAAGCAAAAGTAACTTGGTAATGCATTCTGTGGTACACTTTTGGGAGAGGTAACTTGGCTTGATATATTTAAGCTTTTTTTTGCAATTTCTAATGTTGCCACCATTGTGAAAGCTGTGATTCACATCTCTTTGACAAGTTTGATTGTCCTTAGATCACACTGTAGATGTATACCTGCATGTTAGTCTAACTTTTGTGTTTCCTATGTGCACCAGATTAAAAATGTTAGTGCTGTGCCTGTTTGCTCACTGTAGTTGAATTAATTGCTCTCTATTTTTATGCCATACATTAACCTTTGATGTAATGTCTTGTTAATGTTATGAAAATGTCTGTTTGATATTCTTAGTTTACTTATTGTTATATATGTTATTAATGTATTGCCTTGCCCTTGTGGTCTTGGTCATAGCTGAAAAGGGTCCTTGGACCACTCAGCCTAACCATATATATATATATATATATATATATATATATATATATATACATATATATATAAGTAAGTGGAAACACTCTATAACTGAACATTTGTAATTTCAAATGTATTTACCAGTGGCAAAAGTGATTCAAATTTATCTGACCACTTCTGACAGTGTTAAGTCCTTGCAACTTTGTGCACAGTGGAGATTGGGGAATTTGCCATTTTCCCACTATAGAGCAATCTCAGCATTGGTATATATAATTAACAGGGGTTGTGGTGCGTTTAGGGGGACTCACCCCCTGAAAACAAAAACATGTGTTCTGTTTTTCAATGTTTTGGCTTTCAACTTTTCAGAACGCTGTTAGCCATAAAAGATTTGTGTACTTAGAAGTACATCCATATACATATAGCCTGTACAGTGGCACAGCATGTAGTGCTTTTGGCTCACAGTAAAAGGTTCTCTGGTTTGATTCTCAGCTAGGGTGCCTTCTGTGCAGAGTCTGCATGTCCTCCCTCTGGTCAGATGGGATTTCTCTGGGTGCTGTGGTTCCTCTCACACTCCAAAGATATGCAGTAGGGGGTTCGGATACTCTAAAGTAGCCATAGATGTGAGTGTGTGTTATATAGAAGAACAGCTGTAGAAGAGCTAGCCACCCAGTGTTGTGAACCTTGGCTGTAGATGACTGTCATTGTTGAAGTGACACCCCAACCTTATGTGCAAAAATGTCAGAAAGGGATTGCAGCTGAATGGATGGACAGATGGATGAATAGATCTATGTATAAATAGATATATCTATATCTATTATCTGTCTATATGTGGATGTGTATTCATATATAGAGCGAACCTGTGACATAAAGCAAAATGAAACATTTAATAAATGTGCATGCAGAGCATATGGGTTAATGATGTGGTACCTCTATTTAGGTTCATAGGAGTTTACTAGGCTAATGGCTGTAGGGTCTTTACAAGCCTAGCCATGTAATAACGCAAGTACCCTTACTGACCATAATTAGACGGTTGTTGTCAGCAGAGCGATTTTTTGATTAGCACTGACTGCCACTGTCCATGAAGGGCACGGATGCCACCCCTGAGGTGAATTTATGGTCACCCATCTAGTTGCCAAGTTTGTGCTTAAATGGGGTCATTGAGGAACTTCACTTCACATAGAGTGGGAGCTTATTCCAGAGGAGTGTAAGTTGCAGGAGATATAGGTGTCTCTCCAGCATGTTTTGTTAATGTCACGGGATAGGTTGAGGTTCCTGGAGTGAGTTATTCTTGTCCTATTTGATTTGCAGATGTGCAGCATTTTCATTTGGGCAGAATCTGATAAGACTGTTCTTTAGGCCAGGTACAGGTCACCTGTCAACAGCCTTTATGATACAGAGTTCAATGACAGGGCTTTCAGTCTTTCCATGTATGTCATGTTTTGGAGGTCCTGAATTCTCTTGGCTAGAAACTTCTGTTTTCTCTCCAGTCACTGCAGTGTCTGGTGAGGTACATGCAGAAGGGAACATTGTACTCAATTAGTGGTCTGATAAGGGCTGAGTACAGCAGAGCTATAATCTCCCTGGTCTTGCATGCAGTGTCCTTATTTATGAGATGCACAATGTAGAATGCTTTTCTTATCACTACAGACACATGGTGATTGAAGTTTAGATTGCTATCAGCCTGCATTCCCAAGTCTTGCACCAATGAGTATGAGCTTAGACGGGTACTGTCTGTATCATAATTAGCAGGGGCTACTACTTTCGCAAAGGGGATAATGAGGCTGTTATTGTGCTAAGTTTTAGTCTATGAGTTTGGCATCAATCATTTCTCTGTGTCAGGCCTTTCTGTAATATGTTAAGCTTGTTGGGGGGACTGTATGATTCTGCCCGGTTTATAGTCATCTGCACACTTGGTAAGCCACAAACCATCTACCTTTCCCTAGACTTCAGAGAAATAGATTCCAAACTTTAGAGGGCCCAGTACAGATCCTTGTGATACCCTACTGGTAACTGGTCTATTGGTGGAGGTGAACTCCCCAACTTTGACACCGTGCATTCTGTCAGTGAACCAGTTTGCTACCCATCTAGAAATGTATGGGTTAATCTTCACCTGGGAGAGTTTGTCTATGATACCTGAATGGGGGATTATGTCAAAGGCCTTGGCTAAATCAACATAGGTGGTATGTACTGTTTGCCCTCATCCAAGGCTTTGGTGACATTCTCAAAGACGTCCACTACATTTAATAAGCAAGATCTACCCTTGACAAAACCAAACTGGGTCAGGTCAAGGGTTTGAAGGTCACCTTTGTCCTTGTGAATAACGTCCTTGATTCTTTCCATGGCATTGCAGATAAGGCTGGTTAAGCTTATGGGTCAATAGTTCCCTGAGTCAGTTGCTGGCTCCCCTTTGTGCAAGGGGATTACTATTGTTCTTCACTCTGCCAGGACAAAGCCAGTTCTCAGACTATGGTGAAAGAGAGTTCTGAGTGGTTCCAGTAGGTCTTGTTTTGGATTGTTTAGTAAGTTGCCTGGGATATTATGTGGTCCCATAGAGGCCATGTTGTTGGCCTTGGAGAGTGCTTGTATGACCTGTTCTTTGGAGCTGCTAGTTAGAGGAATGGAGTCAGGAACGCTTTGCAGTATGCCTGGTGGGGATGGAGGGAGAAGTTATTACCAAAACTGTCAGCTAGCAGTTTGGCAATTTCCTCAGGTTCAGTGCGAGTGGTACTATCCACTATAAGTCAGGCGCACAGCTGGGCATTCCTTTTTAGGTTTTGGACATAGTTAAAGAATGCCTTATGATCATCTTTTGTTAGGAATGCTAATTTAGACTCGTAGCTAGGCTTAGAGGACTTAACAAGATATCTAATTTGTTTGCTCAAGCTGCAGAGGGTATTCTTCCTCTATTGAGTAAGTTCCCTTCTGTTATTGGATATCATTTTCTTTCTTTTGTTGTATAGCTTATTTATACTTACAGTCCAATAGGGTGGCTTATTTTTTTGGGAAGACCTGGTTTTGTTCCTGCTGGGTACAGCCAAGTCAGTGCATTCGTTTAAGTGGCTGTATAAGGCATTTGTGTATTCCGCTGCATAGCAGTCATTGTCAGCTATGTTGGTAGGGGCTTTGAAACTTTTTGTACCATTGCTTAGTAAGCAATGATTTGTTTGGAGAAATTTTTCTGTTTTTTTTACTCTATGAGAGTGTCAGTTTTGATCTTTACTTCAAACAAGACAGATTTATGGTCTGACCTTACCAGGGAAGGCAATGCACAGGGGGTAGTGCAGTGACCCACTATGTTAGTGAGCAGTAGGTCCAGGAAATTTTAGCCTTTGTGGGGGTGCACACCAACTGTTCCAGGGCATTTGAATTAACAAAGTCAAGAAACCTCATAGTGATCATGTTTGTGCTCATGTAAGTCACCCAGTCGATGGAAAGATAACTGAAATCTCCTATGACCAAGGTGCTTGGTTGTATACTGAATGAGTCTAGCAAGTCCAGGTAGTTGGTGCGCTTCTCCTGGTTCATGGTACTGGACCTGCAGCTAACGATGATGTGGAGGGGTATTTTACCTATAGTTAATTGTACCTGTAGTAGCTCAAGAGAGTCATACTATTTCACCAGTCTTGAAGTGTATTTGGATTTAATGAAGATGGATACACTGCCACATCTGGTTCTTTCACACTCATTTTGGGCTCTGAAAATGTGAAAGTTATTCTAGCCGTGTACAGCTGGGGTGCTGTCAGTGGTCTTGAACCAAGTCTCAGTGACTGCACGAATGTTAGCATCTTCCAAGGTAAGGACTGTTTCCTGGGAGTGCAGTTTACTGTTTAAGCTCCTAGGATTAAGCAGCATAATTCTCAGTTTGTCTTTAGTGGATTTCTTTACATCGGAGGTTTTGTTGTTTGGACATTGCCTAAAAAGGCACTAAGGGGGATGCAAGTGTCTTTGCCAGTTTCCAAAAGGCTTAAGGAGACAGGTGAAGACCATCCCTGGCAAAGCAGCGTGGACTGTCGACCACGTCTTCCCAGGAAAACAGATACGGGATCTCCCTGGAGTGGCACCAGAAGCTAAGCCAATTATTGAAATCAATCATTTTTTGTCTGCATTGTGATATCATCCTAGGAGGTGAAGGTGCAATGCTGCTTGGGTGTAGGGACATACCTGCCTGGGACCCATAATCTGAGAGGTCAGTCATGTCTCTCTTCATATAGCCCAGGGAGGCACATCTCAAGTCATTTACACCAACATGTACAATGACAAAGTCATAATGGTACTTGTTGCTGAGTGACTTGAGTGTGTGCATGATTTGATGTCTCCTGGCACCTGACAGGCAGCTGACCGTGACCACCTCCTTGTTCAACCTGTTGAGGGGAACATCTGTGTGCCTCACTACTGAGTCATCTGTGACCAGAAGATTCATTTTTGAGGTGTTTTGCCTTGGGGATTTAATTTATAAGACACTAATATATGAGTGTTGTTATGTGTAGTTGTGGATTCTGTTCATGTACCAGTAAGTGTATGTTGTTTGCACTTGGGAGGTCTCTGTTTTTTTGATAGGCTTTTAGTAAGCACCTCTGCTTTTATATATCTTGACTACATCTTGTGTGAGAGGGAGTTGCGTGTGCTTGACAACCTGTTGTATGCCTTATATATTGTTATGTGAGAGGGCTGATTCAAATTTCATGGTACAGTTACATCTTTCACATGCTCTGTTTGCTTTAGTAGCAAGTGGTTGTCAGTATACATGAGGCAATTACTGCATTGACTCAGTATGTCCATGTCACTGAGGATGGCTGGAGAAATGGTTGGAAACTGTCCATTCATTATGTCAGGTATATATTTTGGGTCTATATTAGAACACTGAACATTCAAAATGTTGAGTGTTCTAATATCGTACCCTATGAAACGAAAATTTAAAACATTGAACATTCAGAACAGCCAATTTTTTCCTAGGGAAAAAAGTCGCTCTTCCAAAACACATACACACAACACAAGCACACCAAACAAACAGCAATCCACACACATACACCTAAACTCTTACACCTAACCCTACACTAAACTATACATACACCACTAACTATCCACTTACCTTAACCCAAACCTTAAAACTAAGGTCCGTCACTATTGCACAGTCACCTCACCCGTGCCCTAACCCTAACTCACCTACCCCGCCCTAACCCTCACATCCACAGAATCGCACACTTACCTGAACCCGACCAGTAACTTTCCACCACAGTGCTGAAAATATCAAAGCAACAGAAACGGACAACCAAATTCTTTCCGTAGGAAAAAATTTGGTTTTCTGTTTCTTCGATATTTTCAGCATTCACTGAAAACGGGTCGATATTAGAACACTTGAAATTTTGAACGTTCGGTGTTCTAATATAGACCCTATATTTTAGTAACTAGTGGGAAAGGTCTAGATGGACCAGTATTTGTTTGTGAAACTAGTGGAGGGCTAAGGATGGAAGACTGTGTCAATACCTAAGAATGCACAACTGAGTTGCTCACTAGATAGCAATGAGCAACTGTGTTGTGCACAGAGAGGCAGTGGAGCTAAGGAGGGTTCTTAGGCAGATATCAAGGGAAAATTATGTTTCTACATGTATTGCTCTATACACAGCAGTGCTAAACCCCACATTGTGATGTGCAGCTATACACAAACACGGGGCTTAAACACAAGTGAAGTTAAACAGTTTTAACACAAATTAACCAACAGGAAAGCCCAGAACTGAGCCTTTTTCCAGCAATCCCCATCTCTGATATGTCATGGGCTACACAATTCCATCACAAGAGTGCAGGAGGGCCTTTTTTAATGTAAGATGGCTGGTTTTAGTGATCAAGTGTTACCAAACAGCTTAGATTCAGCAAATCTGAATCTAGCCTATGCTATGAAATACAGAAGTACTAGAAATTCAAAGTACAGAAAAAAAAAAATAGTCACAGCAGTAAAAGCAGCAAAAATGATGCAGCAATTAAGCAAAATAAAGTTCAAAAAAGTATAATGCACACTTAAAATATACTTATTTTTTCTTGAACACAGTGGATGCTATGGATTTAGTTCAGATTCACTCCAGATCTCTGACTAAAATACAGGCGAGGTTAATCAGTTTTTAACTAATAGGAAAGCCTAAAACTGAGCCTTCTTCCAGCAATCCCCAACTCATATGGGTCCTGGACTACACAGTTCTGCCTGTATGGCTGGTTTTAGTGATCAAGTAATACGAAACAGCCTAGATTCAGAAAATCTGAATTAACCCTATGCTATGAAATACAAAAGTCCTAGATATTCAAAGAGCAGACGACTTCTGAAGACTAAAATGAGGGTGGAATTGATAAAATAAGTAAATTACTTAAGCCAGTGTGATGGATGGATGAGGATGGATTTATTCATTTTATTTATTTATTTATTGAAATGTGTTTACTGTGAAAGTCTGACTGGGCACGGGTGCACTTTTTCAGCAGAGATCCAAGGAGAAAAGCTCCAATGAACAGCTTTATGAACTTCTTCCCACCTAATGATAGCAGCAGGAGCCTTTTCAGACACAGTATTCTGTAGCTGCTCCTCTGTCCACACTCAGTTTAATCTGGCCCTGTCTGGTTCTGAACATCCATAAACCCCCTGTGATTGTAGGATTACATGCATGATTCTATTAGTTCCTCTACTATCTTGCACCAGTTGCTAACTGAGCCCTGCAGTCTGCTTTATGTGCCCTATCCTCCATTCGTTTTCTTCCTGTTTAGTTTAAGGTTACACTTTCATGTATCTCTGTTATATGTGCATGTATATCATGTCCCCAGTCTCTTCTGGATTTTTTGTACTATTTTATTTTGCATCATGCTCGTAAATCTTCCTTGACCCTCTCTCAGAAAGCAGCATAATCCATTTTGCTAAAATCCCACATTCTAATCCTTGCTGTTGTGTCCATATCCTTCCTCCATACTCTAACCCAGACAGTGGCATGAGCACTGATCTGACTGGTTTTCCCCCTTCACACCAAATGCTTCCCACCATGCCCCTCCCAAAACACCTTTATTGAATTATCACTTGTGACATAGGTAAATTTGCATTCAAATAAAAGTAATCGCACTATAATTAACATAAACATTATACTTCACATATATTGCTATATATCATTTAACCTAAGCAACATTACATATATTATTCAATTCTTGCCTTTATTAAAAACAAGAAACATCTTTATTAAACCATCACTTACTTTATAGGCAATCATACATTTATATAAATGAAAACAAACCATACCGACACACTGCTATTTGCAAGCATTTTACATTACTTATAATCTAACCAATCTTTCTCAGTCAAACATTACATAGCTCATTTAAGTGCTGCCGCCTTTTAAATCTCATTCCTCCCTTGTATGTATTTTTCCCACAATTCCTATTTTCTCCTATGTAGTTTGCTCCTACACTTTTCTAAAGATTTCATTTCCAGTTGTTTTATCTCTTTTACTATAATCACTGCTTCCAATATAGTTGGTTTAGATTTCCATTTTCTAGTAATTGCTTTTTGGCAGCCACCATTGATAGACACAGCAAGGCCTTATCATGTCTAGGCAATTCTGATTCTGTATCATAGCTCAGAAAAATCATTTCCCTCGTCAGACCAATCTCCTTATTCAGCATCTCCAACAATACATCCTGCAGGGAATCCTAAAAGTCCACTATCTCACTGCACTCCCTGAAAATGTGTTTCTGATTATCTCTTTCTTTCCCTTTACACCTCCAGCATTTGCTGTCTGCCTGAGGAAAAATTCTCTGGAGTCTACCTGAAGTATAAAAATATCTATGTAAACATTTTCAGGCAACAATCCTAAATCTTCTAGATTTTGTTGCATATTTGGGAGAAATACATATATCCTCCCATTGTTTCTTTATGAGTTACTTGGTTTCTTTGACCTCAGACTGTTCCACTTTCTCCTCTGTCCCGGAGATTGGAATCTCCTTGACTACTTCTGGCAGATTCAGATTTCCTTGAGTATTACATCCTTCACCCTACCTCATTAATGTATTATATCTTTCCACATCACATCTTTCATGCCTGGTGTGTCTGAGGGATGATTAACTATATCATTTCAACAATCCTCCCTTTTCCTCTACATTAACCACCTAGAATCTGACATTACACATTTGCTGACCACATTCTTGATTTGGTATTCTTTCTCCTCTTAGACCTCACATTTCTTGTTATTTTTATTTATTTATGTATACTTTTGTAGCGCACCCGCAGGTGTACCTGAAGAGATATGGGTTCCTTCCTACCAGACTCTGGTGACACCCCTATTAGGCCCAGCACTCCAAGGTGGCAAGAGGGACAGATTTTATTCTAGGTGACACATCTAGTTTAAAAAGGCAATAGCACAGCCATAAACAAATTATTTCAACAGTTCACCAGTTAGCAGTAAGGCAAGGTGAGAATATGCATGCAATGAAAACATACAGTCATCCTCTTCCCCAGAACTCAACAGAAGAAGGCCTTGACATTCAAACATGCACAAAGAAAGCAGTATCAATGAGCAGTAAAGCTTTATAATGCAGCAATGCAAACATGGTAAATAATGCAATGTCATTAAGCATTAAAAGAGGCATAATACAACAATACAGATATGAGAAAATGCAATGTCATTTAGCAGCAAAATTCTTGAAGGCAGCAGTACTAACATGAGCAAAATGCACTGTCATTGAACAATGAGGATTTATAATGCAACAATACAAATGTGAGAAAATGCAATGTCACTGAGCTGTAAAGATTCTTTAAGGCATCAGTACTAACATGGCAAAATGCATTATCATTGAACAATAAAGATTTATGTGCAACAGTACAAATATGAGAGAATGCAATGTCATACAGCAGTACTAACACTCTCTACCCCCTTGATCAGTTCTAAACAGACCAACTATGAAACACTCTATTATACCCTGTTCACTGGCCAGTGACGATTTACAGTTTTGCTGCCGGCATGATGGGGTCCAAGTTGGAGCTTATATGGATCCCAGTAATTTGTAATCCACAACGCATTAAAAGGGGGGGACCACAATCTTATAAAAAATATAAAATGACAGCCAGAGCCTCTCACCACTCTATCTAGAATATCCTAGTGACCAGGCGCTGTGGTTCCTCTGATTAGAAAAGTAGAACATCACCTACCAGAACTCTGGTAATCATCTATGGCTTCTCGGTACTGCTCCCAAAGGAACACCTTTTCTTGCTGAATCAAAGCAGGCGTGGAGCTACTGGTTTCAAACTTCTCTCCTGATTCCACAAAATACCATCATCCAGGATTTCAACCAGAGACAGACATAATCTGCTTATTCGCTTCCCTGTCCCAAAGCACTAGAAAAGAAAATCCAGTCATGCTGTAAGGCCCTTTTTCCCTTCAGCTACATACTTCACTCTTCTCTCCTTCAGCTAGTCTTCCAGAATCACTTTTAAAATTGTCTTTTATATTTCTGAAAAGGTGCTCCACCTTGTGGTGTAATGGAAAACTACAGCTATTACTTTTACATGAAATACAGTGGGAGCTACACACTCCCTCCACTTGAATATCTTGGGTCCCCCAAGTAAAAGGTAGATTAGCAGAAAATATTTACAAACACTAATGCACCATCAACTGAACAATAATTTTGCATTCAAAAGGTACATTCCACCAAGGGTAATCAGCATTATGCTTAATTTGGGAAGGTGTGTCACCACTGGAGTTGGAGGCATATGGATTATGAGCGCAGACCCTCCAATGAGCTGCGGTCACAGGTTCCTGTGTACTATGTCCAAAACTGTTATAGGTAAGTCTCTGTGGGGGCCGAATCAGTCTTTGCAGTTTTATTTCGGAAGAGACAGCTAAGGAATTTTGCTCGGAAGGTTTGTCACTCACATCACATTTAATGTCTAGTTCTTCAGTAGGCATATTGTCTACTTCTAAGATCTCCTCTTGTATAACTTCACTTTAATTTTCCATAACGGTATGACTATCCTCAGCACTATTTTCTGAAGTTTGCATAGCAGGGCCTCCAACAGTTCTGCAAGAGGCACAGAATCATTACTTAGTCTATTGTTAGGTCTGGGCTGCTCAAAATGAAAAGGAATGAATTTTGGTGCATTTACATTGTGATTACAGCCCACGGGGTCTTGAACATCCTCATAAAAAAGCCCACTGAAACCACAGTCATCATCACTGTCCTCCTCTCCTTCAGATGGAGGAAGCATAGGCTCTTGAATATTGGAGAGGATAGTTCCTCTCCACCTTAGCCTTCTGGATTGCCTTGAGTTAGGCTTCCACTGAGCCATTCTGGGTTCCAGATTCATGAGTCTTACTAATTTTGCCAAAGGCATTAAGTTGTTTCCGTGCCAGTTTTTATGAGTTCTCCTTTCCACCTTTAGGGCAAACTTGCTAGACAAGGATATTAGGTAACTGAGAACAAATTATGTAAATCTCAGATCCTCAGTGGTCAGATAGTTTATGCTTTCCTTGTAGCCCCAAATTTCTCAAAAGAACTCTGTCCCCTGGCTGCAAGTCATGCATCTTTACTATTTTGTCATAGTGAGCCTTGTTTTGCAGACGTCTTTGTCCTGTTGATTTTTCAGCAAGTTCATAAGCCTGTCTGAGGTTCTTCTTGAGCCTGTCCACATAACTGCCATGAGATCGCACTGGTGTATCATCAGCTGTGACTCCAAAGGTGACGTCAATAGGAAGACGAGCTTCTCTTCCAAACATTAGGAACTAAGGCGAGAATCCTGTAGCATTATTTTTAGTACTGTTGTAAGCATGTTCCACTGTGGCTACATGTCTACTCCATTGACTCTTCTTCTCAGCAGATAGTGTCCCCAACATGTCTAGTAAATTTCTGTTGAAACACTCAGGCTGAGGATCCCCTTGAGGATAATAAGGAGTGGTGTGTCTTTTTTGGTCTCCCAACAGTGTGAGTAGTTCATGGAAAAGCTTGCTCTCAAAATCACATCCTTGATCAGAGTGTTTCCATTTTGGCAGGCCATAGTGTACAAAAAACTTCTCAACTAGTAATTTTGCCACTGTGATAGCTTTCTGATCGCGAGTGGGATATTCTTGAGCATACCTGGTATAGTGGTCTGTCACCACCTGCAAATTACTGATCCCACCTTCATCTGGTTTAATGCACAGAAAATCTATACAGACCAGGTCCATGGGTCCACTACTTTCCATTTGACCCAATGAGGCAGCTTTGGTTGGCAGAGTCTTTCTGTGAATGCAACGAAGACAAGTACGACAATAATCCTCAACATCTTGCTTCATGCATGGCTAGTAGAACCGGTCTCATACCAGACCCATAGTTTTGTCATAACCAAGATGACCATGTTCATCATGTAATGACCGGAGTACTACTTATCTATACTTCTGAAGAAGCAACAATTGCCATTTTTCACTGCTGGGTGCACTACAAGATCTCCTATACACTAGTCCATTCTGTGTCTGGAGTCTTGCCAGAGGATGCATATCCATGCAAAGCATATTAACTTGTTTTTTTCTCTAAAGCAGCTACCATCAGCTGGCCTAAAGGGTCTTCTCCTTGATCTCTCCTGAGGTCATTGTTACTCAAAGCTGGTAGCGATGAAGCCTGCAAAGTGACCAGATTATAGTAAGCTTGGGGTATGCTTGCTGCAGACAGACCTAACTTCTGGGACCAACATTCAGTGTGTTGATAGCAGGTTGCAATCTGACACATAGCTCTCACCCCTGGCACTGGAATGTCCACCCAGTCATCATCGGGGTGTAAATCTCCCTGAGGTCTTCCAGACAGACCATCAGCATTTCCATTTTCATGTCCTGGGTGGTATTTCAAACAGAAGTTAAAGTTGCATAGAGCTGCCATCCATCTGTGGTCAGAAGTATCTAGCTTTGCAGTGGTCTGGAAGTATGTCAGAAGATTTTTGTCAGTCTGCACTTCAAATTCAGCCCCATAGAGATAGTCATGCAGCTTGTCCACTATCACCCACTTTAAGGCAAGGAATTCCAACTTGTGTGCAGGGTAGATTCTTTCTCTGGGGGATAAACTCCGACTGATAAAAGCCACAGGTCTCTGCTTCTTGTCATACTCCTGGTAAAGGACTCCTCTTAAGCAATCCCTGCTAGCATCCACATGTAAAGTGTATGGCTTTGTAGAGTCAGCATATGCCAGCACAAGGGCGTGTGTGAGGCTGTGTAAGCTGTTCAAATGACTCTTTGCACTCAGGAGCCCAATGACTCTTGATGAGTTCTTTACAACTTCTTCATCCCTTAGGCTTTTTCACAAGGATATCTTCATCTGATTCATCTGCTTTCTCATCATTTCGGAGCAAATGGTTGAGGGGTCTTGCTATCTTTGAAAATCCTTCCACAAACCTTCTATAATAACTGCAGAACTCCAGGAAAGATTGCAGCTCTGTGATAGTTTTGGGTCTGGGCCAAGATGTCACTGCTTCAACTTTGCTGGGATCTGTGGAGATTCCATTTGCAGACACTACATGTCCCACATAGGTCACTGAAGGTTGGAAGAACTTGTATTTGTCCAATGACAGCTTCAAGTCTTCCTTCTCAATCCTGTTCAATACCATCATCAGTCTTCGTGCTCCTCTAGGGTCCTCCCAAAGACAATGATGTCATCCAGGTAGACTAAGACTTCCAGGAGATGCATGTTTCCAACTGTTCTTTCCATGATTCTCTGGAATGTTGCCGGTGCATTTGATAAACCTTGAAGTAAGAGATGAAACTCAAAAAATCCCAAAGGGGTGATGAAAGCAGTCTTCTCTTTATGTTCTGGGTGCACAGGGATTTGATAGTATCCACTCCTTAGCTCTACCACACTGAACCACTTACTGCCCACCAGGCAATTTAGAGAAACTTCAGTCTGGGGAGTTGTGTACTGGTCTGGAATGGTTCACTGATTCAGAGTACGATAGTCAACACAGATGCAAATTGACCCATTCTTTTTCCTGACAACGACAATGGGAGAGGCATATGGACTTCTTGACTCTCAAATTATCCCTGTGGCTTTTAGTTCTTCCAAATGTTTTCTTAAGTCCTCCAGGTCTCCTGGGGCTACTCTGGAACTTCCCTGAAGGACCGGTCCTCTTTTACTCTTAATCGGTGTTCCACATTTTTTGCACAGCTCACATCTAGTTCAGTAGTAGAAAAACATTTTTTTCATTTTCATTAGTAGCTCTTTAACTGTGGTTAGCCACTCAGGGGGCAAGAGACCACCTCCTATATCAATACCATCCAGCTTCAACTCATTGGCTCTGCTCTCATTCCTTGTCAACACAGAAGTAGGTAAGGGAGTGGTGGCATAAACATTTCCCAAATGCGCTTGTAAACACAGGACAATGGGAGTACATCTTTTATTTTTCAAACCCACAGGCAAAGTGTCATAAGGATGGTTTAACTTGTCCGCAGACCAAACATCTGGGACTAGTTCCAGCCCCGGTGGCAAGTCACTTTCTGGATCCATTTCCATCATGAGATGAGAGGAAACTGTTTGTCCACACATCCTCACTTAGGCTCTCAAGCAGGTGACCTGACCACGATGAATTATATGGTCTTTCCCTGACCTGGTCCACACATGACCAATTTCATCTTTCTTACTATCCTTCTCCCTTTGAAGAGCACAGAAAACTGGTCTCAGGAGAGGATGTAGTGTTGGGTGTTCCTGGGTCAACTGAGGCATTATTATTCTTCTGACGAGTTCAGTATTTTTCCCCACTAAAATAGATGCTGAATCCTTTCCTTTTGGCCTGAGGCACACAACAGCAAGTGTTTCAAAAAACTTCTGTTGACCCAATAACTGAAGTGGAAAATTCTAACTTGAGTGAGACACAACCAATATAAGGGAAATCCGTGTCACTTTGCCCCCAAATCTCCAAATCTTCTAACTTTTCAAGTGGCAAATGCTTTAAGTATTTTTGGTAGAAGTTTCTGTACGGAATGGTGATTTGTGCACCAGTATCCAACAGTGCTTTACTATACACTCATTCTATTTTTGCTGACACGACAGGGGATGGTCCCAGTAGGCCATCGGGTAGTTTCTGTTTCCGGTGTTGTTCAGCTTTACGGCAGTTAGCATGTGGTTGATGTACCGCCAGATGACCTTACCATTTTAATGGATAAGACTCTTGCTTAGTAATACTTTGCGGTCTGAGATGCTGAGATTTTGGCTGAGATGGCTTTCCAATTTGGTTGTTCACCTCACATAAGCTAGAAGTGTGCATAGTAGGTAGTCTCTCTCCCCTATTACAAGGGTTAGTGTGGAAAGGAGATCCAGGATGCTGTCTCTTGATGTTAGATTTTATGGAGCTCTTTGTAACTGGGCACTCAGCTGGCTCCTTCACTGAGGTCCTTTGAAGTTTCCCTGCATTGCATAGCCAATAATAGTTCATTCACTCTTTTCAAGTTCTCTGCATTAGGACACTGTCGCTTTATATGCCATGCATTTCCACAGTGAAAACAAAATCCCGTAGGAACTCTGAGTATTGGCTGATTCGGTTCTTCCCTGAGACTTTTCATGGAGGTTCTAGCTGATGTATTTCTCCCTTCAGCTAAAGTTTCTGCAATTCTGCAACTGTCTTGGTGACTTGAGCTATGGCGTCGGTCAGGGAAGACACCTGAATCTGCAACTGTGACACCTCCACATTGTGGACACTCTGGGCCACGACTCCTGTTTGAGTAGTGAGCATGGCTATAGGTTCCTGCTGGTGTTCACTCACTGTTTTAGTTGCTGTTAAACACTGAGATTTGGCTTCCAACAGAGCTTCCTCTTCCCTCACCTCTTTAACCAACTGAGAATAAGTTAGAGTCTCTTCCCTATTTCTCATCCTCATTTTCCACACAATGGGGTCCATAGCTTTAGCTCCCTGTAAAATCTGCCCACTCCGTACTTGGTCAGCTACTTTCGGATCCACCCGCTTCTTTAGGATGATCTGGTGGAGCATTTTATCTAATCGCTTAATGTAATCAGATAGTTTCTCCCCAACTTCTTGGTGTGTATGTTCAAACTGATAGAGTAGGTCAGCAGCCCTCTCGGTCCTTCCAAACATATCCTGCAGTACTCCTAAATAGTTCTTGGCCGTGCAATCTTGCTTACCCATCCTTAGATTGCATATGGTATCCACAGCTAATCCCTTTAGACTTTCAGCTATCCGCTGCTTCTTCTGAGATACTGGGATATCCCACTACTCTAGGGCTTGTGAAGCCTGATCCATCCAGGATTCAAAATCTTCCTCTCCCTGAGATGTGGGTTGTTTGCCAGCAAAGAAACGCAATTTGTGGTAGCCAAACCCAGTGAATGGCTGTGTAGGCTTTAAGCATTTTTCTACAATACTTCCCAAAGCATTCAAAACTTCAGGCCCTATAGTATTCATGGGCAGTGAAGCTGCAGCTTCTGGTGTAAGGTTCTGACCTACTTGGATAGCTTCCACAGGTATTTTCTCTATTGCTGAGGTAGTGCACTTCTCAGGGAGTACCACACGGACTGCACTCTCACCTGAAATTTGTACACTCGAAGGTATGTGCTCATGCACTAAAGGATTTTCCATTCTCATAAGGCCAATGTGCTCTGCTAGGTACAGTGCTGTCCAATAAAAATCCATGCCCCACAACTGGCAAGGATCCTGTGACTTGATGTATTTGCATATCAGTCCATGTGACCCCTGGCATCACCAGAACTAAGCAGTGCTCTGACTCAGCATTGTGCTGTTTGCACTACTTAGCGGCTACTTCTGGGCTCATGTTTCTGCTGGATTTGCTTTCCACACATACAGGAGAATAGGGTGGAGTCCAAAGCATTACAGGAAATCCCAGGCGAGTCCCCAAATGTAGTGCACCCACAGGTGTAGCTGAAGAGATATGGGGTACTTCCTACCTGACTCTGGTGACACCCCTATTAGGCCCAACACACCAAGGTGGCAAGACAGACAGATTTTATTCTAGGTGACACATCTAGTTTAAAAAGGCAATAGCACAACCATAAACAAATTATTTCAACAGTGCACCAGTTAGCAATAAGGCAAGGTGAGAATATGCATGCAGTGAAAACATACATTCACCCTCTTCCCCAGAACTCAACAGAAGAAGGTCTTGACATTCAAACATGCACAAAGAAGGCAATATCAGTGAGCGATAAAGATTTATAATGCAGCAATACAAATACAGTGAAAAAAATGCAATGTCATTAAGCAATAAGAGAGTCATAATACAACAATACAGATATGAGGAAATGCAATGTCATTGAGCAGCAAAATTCTTGAAGGCAACAGTACTAACATGAGCAAAATGCAATGTCATTGAACAATGAGTATTTATAATGCAACAATACAAATATGAGAAAATGCAATGTCATTGAACAGTAAAGATTCTTTAAGGCAGCAGTACAAACATGGCAAAATGCATTATCATTGAACAATAAAGATTTATTGTGCCACAATACAAATATGAGAGAATGCAATGTCATTCAGCAGTACTAGCACCCTGTACCCCCTTGATCAATTCTAAACAGACCAACTATGAAACACTCTATTATATCTTGCTCACTGGCCAATGACTACATACAGTCTTGCTGCCGGCATGATGGGGCCCAAGTTGGTGCCCATATGGATCCCAGTTATTTGTAATCCACAACGCATTAAAAGGGGGTGGACCATAATCTTATAAAAATGTAAAATGATGGCCAGAGCCTCTCACCACTCTGTTGAGAATATCCTAGTGACCAGGTGCCATGGTTCCTCTGATGAGAAAAGTAGAAAATCAACTACCAGAACTCTGGTAATCATCTGTGGCTTCTCGGTACTAGGCCCAAGGGAACTCCTTTTCTTGCTGAATCATAGCAGGCATTGAGCTACTGGTTTCAGACTTCTCTCCTGATTCCACAAAATACCATCATCCAGGATTTCAGCCAGAGACAGACACAATCTGCTACTTCACTTCCCTGTCCCAAAGCACTAGAAAAGAAAATCCAGTCATGCTGCAAGGGCCTTTTTCTCTTCAGCTACATGTTTCAGTCTTCTCTCCTTCAGCTAGTCTTCCAGAATCCTCTTTCACTTTCAATATTGTCTTTTATATTCCTGAAAAGGAGCTCCGCCTTTGGTGTAATGGAAAACTACACTCTATTATTTCTACATGAAATACAGTGGGAGCTACACTTTATTAACAGGATTAGTCCTTCTAGGCCTATGGCCTATTTTCAGGGGACACAAAAGGTGGTACTCATACTGACTAGATGAAAGTTGGTGAAGGCGCTGGGGAATTTCCCCTATTTTTTTCCCAATTACTACCATCAGACCTTTTACAGACACCTTAGCAACCACCACCTTAAGCAGATGAGGCCTAAGTTTAACAACTCATATGAAGTGTGGCACACTCAGGAGATCAGCACCCCTTTATGCTGTACTGCACTATCAGTTTACAGAAAATTTATTCAGCTACCTGGTGTGGGAATAGAACCCTCAACTTTCTGATATTGTAGCACTAAATGTGAGTGTATTACCCTTTGAGCTACTGAGACTATAATAATAGTAACACTTGATGTCTCCATTATGTAGACTGCTACTACACTTCCATCTCTCCCTTCTCTGTTATTTCTGAACAGTCTATAACATGACACCTCTATGATACCACATCCATGCATTGTCTTTGTTTCCTGTTTTCTGTAATTCTTGAAATACCCACTTTCTTCTCCTGGATAACTGACTGCAACTCTCCAATAATTTCACCCTGATACCTTTCCTGCAGAGTAATATGATCCAGTCACACTACAGCTCATCCTTATTTGCTCTTTTGCTTTGTTCTGCATCTTTTTTACTGCCTATTGCCTCAATATCTACTTATCTCGACTGCTTTGGGGACAATCCTTTCCTTTGCCATATTAGTTTAAAGGTGCAGACATTGAGATATACTTTTCCAATTCAGCGCTAAGATTCAATTTTCCTTTTGGGATAAAATTAAGCCTTTCCCTTACAAAGAGCTACCTCTGTACCTGAACTACACACATTTGTTACCAGTCACAAGCCCTTCTTGCATGTCTGTTGTCATAATCAATCATTGTTCTCCCTAACCGTCTCTTTCCTCACCCTAGTAGCTACTGATATGTGGAAAAACAACTACCTTCAGCCCACTCTCTTGGCAGCCACTTCCCCATCCCTACATATTGCCATACAGGTGTGTATTTTGATAATTAATTCCTGGCAACATGTACCACCATATGAATCCACATCTGCGTTTTGCTGAAAATCCTAATAATCTCCTGCCACATCTTACCAAGCTTAAACCTCGAGAGTAATGTAATTGAAGGCCACTCTCTCACTACTTGGGTACCTATAGTATTGACCCTTTTAAAACTGATTTCCAATCCCCAAAACCCTCTTCTTTTACCATATACCAATTATTATGTCCTTCAACTATTGTCCTGTTCTCTCCTTATCTGTAGCATCTCCCCTCTCTGTACATCTGCACTTTTCATTTTTAGTTTTGGTTGCCTCTTTCCTTCATACACAGTTCATATAGTCACCGGTTTCTCCTCCTTTCTCTGTTTTGTACTCTGCCCCATGATCTGCACCTCCTGCTAACTTCATCGTGCTGGCCTTCTAATCAAGGCACCAGTATGATCATCTCCAGCCTAGTCTCCCTTTCATAACTTCTTACTGCTCTGTGCATGTGCCCTTTTTCCTTGCCCTCACTTTTAAAGCTATAGCCCCCACTCTCTTTTCTACTTACTCTCCACCCAGACTTGTCTGTACTCCTTTGATGACGTTTGCCCATATCCTCCTGTCATCTGCCTTTCTCTACATCTTTTCCAGTTCTGCCATCATTGCTAGCCTGCTGCTGCCTCTTCTTCTTCAGTAACACTCTGTCTTTCTTGCATGATTTGAAATGCTGGTACCATTTCTAGTTCCCAGGTTTTTCCCCAAACTTCCACAGATTGATTGCAGACCCTACATCTTCTGTTACCTCCAAAGATCTTTAAGCCAAAGAGATGCCCCTTATCATAACCACTGTTAAAAGTGAGCCTTTTCCACTCCCTTTATAATCCTTCTTGGATGCGTCATTTTTCCTTTTCGATCATCATCATCAATATTATTATTATTATTATTATTATTAATATTATTATTATCATCATTATTATTATTATTCTGTAGCAGTGTAATTATTTACACTGCACTCCATGTACATGGCATATGAATAGAAGCACCAGCCTTCTGCAGCAAAGTCAAGTGTGCTACCTGTTTTTACTAACATTGCTTTCAAGCTTTATAGCACAAGCACTGATGATGGCCATTTGCTAAATAAGCAGTTCACATTTAAAACAGAATTAGCATGCGCAACAGTAAACTTCTCTTTCCTTGAAACTCAACATTCCTTGACAATGCAATGAAACTCATCATTCCTTGAAAATTCGCTGAAACTAACATTCACTGAAAATGCACTAAAACTCAACAGTCTTTGAAAATACACCCTGATGTCAGTTTGGTTGTTGGTGAAGAGGATTCAGGCTCGTCTCCTGTAAACAAGGTACAGGGATTGAGCTTAAATAAGTTAACCAAAGAGCCATTTCTAACAGGGGCATTACACATACCCACCTGTAAAATAGTCAAAGAACTAAAACAATACATTTAGCCCTTATTTGTGGGACTTGAAGACCTCCAACATATCATTCTAACACAAGCTGGGCTAAGCCCTCAAAGACTAACAGTACCAAAATCAATGACTGACAGCATAGGTAATGTGTACTTCCCAGTTTTGAGAATGTCCTGCTTTTTGGCCATCAATTAATTATAACATTAAAAAAAATGAAAGAAAGAAATAAGAAAGGAAAAGAAAACAGAAGAACACTGCAAGAAATGAAATTTTGCTCTTTCAGTATGTGTGGGGAAACTGCCATTCATTCAAGCCCTCCCCAAGAAAGAGGTTTGGTCATCTTTCTATGCCAGGTGTAATAATGGGGATGAGGCACTTGGGTAGACAAGCATCTACAGTTGAACTGCTAGTGGAAACCAGGGACTTATTGATGTGCTGTGTGAAAGAGGGGGCAGGGCTTTGGTTGGGTCATACAAGGAGGCACAGACAATTACACCATGATCGTATTGTAAATCTTCCCTGGATGCTATGGGTATTTGGTTTGGAAAATGTGAGAAGGGCATAACAATAAAGCTCTGATGGATGCCTGAATAACAACATCTGATTCTTACTCACCTCACATGAAAAATGGGATGGAAACATTATTTTTTCTCTCTAGAGGAAATGTGGGAAATCTGAATAAAAATAATCTTTTCTTGCTAAATTTATATTAACTTTTGTATGAGATCAATAGCAACCTCATGCTTATAAAAAAAAGTTATTATACCAAAGTTTTCAAGTCCACACTGACTTAGAATCATATAGCAGTCAATTAAATGGAGGAGCTCCAAGCTACTTTGTAGGTTGCTTACCTATTTTGTATGAAATTACATAGGAGAAAATCTAGACTTGCAGTTCATTGCCAGAATTCTTAGAATTAGTCACACCTTCCAAGATTATCAGAGAGATACAAGTTTGCTTTCAGATGTCTGTAAAACAATATGTTATTCATATGAATATATGCTCAATTTATACACTGGATGAAACTGATAAATGTTTCAATGCTTGAAAGCTGTAGTGCAAAATGTTTCTAGTTTGCTGAATGTGTATTGTCCCTTCTGCCTATTAATGTTAGCCTTCTACAGAATGGTGTTTCTCTTTCTTGCAATGCAAGACTATATTAATAGTTCTAAAACCAAACATAAATCCATGACATTAATTATTCATTCTTTCCATTTCATTGCTAACTATGACCTACTGGAAATGCATTATAATTTGAGCCACATATTTTTACATGCTTCTTGGTACTGGCATGTCAATACAAAGACTTATGCATGCATGGTATATATCTGCACAGAAGAAAATCATTTTTATCACCAAGTATAGACTTTCAGGTTCTGTTACGTAGTTGTCATGGCAACTGCTTCAGCATGTGCTCCAGAGCTTTGTCATGTGTTCTTTTCCTTTGTATACACAATCTTTATTGCAACCATAAGCCAAAATGTGAGACTACTTGTAATAATACCATCTTTAAGTAGAAGTGACATGCCTTAAAATCTTTTTTGTCCACATATACGATGATCATTTCAGTCAAATGGAAGCTAGATTTAAAATCACATCCAATTAATAGCATCTTAGGAATGTTGCAATTATTTATGTTGCATTAAAGAATTAGGATTTGGAAGTGAATTCAAGCTGCTTGTGGAGGAATAGAATTCATAGCCGTCTGGTCTCACTAGCCTCAGTACCATGTCTGCTACTTGAGTCACTGACACTGCAGTTGATTAAAGGCCTAAAGGAATGTTCTTGCATTATCCAATTAATGCACATGATTTATCCCAGAACTGTTAACATTATCACTCAGTCTTAGAATGTAAAAATATAATAAGATGTCTAATATGAAGCCTGGACACATGGTAACCTTATGAAAGCAGTTTCTCCTTAGTATCAGAAATCGAAGTTGAAATGAAAACCATTTTCGGTTAAGCAAAAGCAGTGTTTTTTGTTGGGGAGGTGCAAACCATGCTAAACCCGGCCTGGGGGAGACACTCACAGCCCCAAAACTTATATATACCCAAGTACACTGCTGCACTGTAGTGAACAAGAAGGCAAATAATGGTTGACTGAAAGTGTTCATTCAGCATAACCATTTTGCACTATTACTGATTCTCAGTCTTAGTCCCTTCAGAGAGTTGTCATTTAATCCATATTGCAGTTAAGTGCTCTTTCAATCTGTGTTGTAACATGCACAAGAACAAAGACAATAAACAGCAAGTGCAGGGAAGATCAGAACGATAAAAATGTACAATTAAATAATAAAATGCCTCCAATTTATTTTCAAATTCAGGTCTCCTATGGGAGCCATTTAATGTAAGCTTGTGTTATGCCAAGTCATATCTATTTACTGCATATTTTGCAGTGTGATAACTTGTCTGTAATTTATACCTGCTGCATTTTTACACATATGAAGTGAACTGGAGACTGTCAAATGATAAGGCTATACTAGATAAGTCACACTTCGTTTTATTTATGTATCCAAGCCATTTTAGTCTAACTAATTCCAGTATATGAAAGCATGCTTCAGACATTAATATAGCAATAACCCACGCCTGGGTGTGGGTAATGCTAAATTTTCCCACGGTTGGCATGGTTTGGTCCTGAGGGCGAAGCCCGAGGGACCAAACAAAGCCAACCGTGGGTAAATTTAGCATTACCCACACCCAGAAGTGGGTTATTGCTATTATACCATGACATTATTTAAGAAAAGAAACTGTTACTTTTCTTAAATAATGGCATAGTATAATGCCTGTTTACTGCCCTTCCGCAGATGTCTGGCATCCGCGGCAGTTCTGATGTACCGCGCCTGCGCAGTACATCAGAGTTGGCAAAAACGGAGAAAGCAAGATCTCCGTTGCTTTTTTGTTCGCTATGTTAAATGAGTTTAACATAGCGAGACAGTTTAAAATAAGCAACGGACATCTCCGTTGCTTATTTTAACTGTCTCGCTATGTTAAACTCATTTAACATAGCGAACACTAAAAAGCAACGGAGATCTTGCTTTCTCCGTTTTTAAACACTGTAACCGCTATGTTAAATGGGTTTAACATAGCGAGACAGTTTAAAATAAGCAACGGAGATCTCCGTTGCTTATTTTAAAGCTGTCTCGCTATGTTAAACCCATTTAACATAGCGAGACAGTGTTTTAAAAAATCGAGTTATACTAATGGAAAAAAGTCCGGGCGACCGGACCTTTTTCCATTAGTATAACTCGATTTACAACGGGCACGCTGGCCAATAAGCGTGCACGTTTTGGGGGGATCATGGTATAATTTGTAATAGACACCACTGAAAATGAAAGGAAAATTGCCTCTTTAAGAGTATTACTTAAACAGGGTGTACTTTCTATACTTTCCATTCTCTTTTTTTTTCCTTGGTTAGTGTTTACTGTCTCCCCACTGTGGGAATATTCTTACAGAGAAACTCCTGTAGACTGCATTTCTACTCATAGCGGTGTATTCAGTGGAACTTTTCTTGAAGCAGTGACCTAATTAACCTTAAATTCCATTACTATTAGTCTGATGTAGACTTGTGGAACTGAAAAGCTAATTTCTCTTGTGTAGCAATACCTGCAGAAAAAAAATAGAGGCTTTCTAGTTTTCTTTAATGATGGCAACCCACTTTAATCTTTCTGCATTGGAAATCACTCAGAGAATCTGATAAGATGCATTACCCATTTGCCACATTTTCTGGATGTAATGCTACCTTCAGCGTTGAAGTCATTCTTATAAAATTGTACCTCATTGACATCTGGGTTAAAAAAGTGCACTGACAGGCATTGATAGTCTGTTCTCCTGCCTCACCCTACATTTCTTTAGACAGGATTGGTACTGCTTATACCCCAAAAGACCACTTGATCACTGTGCAATGGGGGGTTATGTTGATAACTGTACTGTTATCCAATTCAGGTCAGGTAGTTTCTGAGTAATATGGGTGTGGCTGATGACTGCTGCTTAGTAAACATTCCTGTGTTAAACTGTACATTGAGAAGTTGCATTGTACCAGTCTTTATTTGAGAAAGCAGCCAGGTGTAGCTCATTACTCCAGTCCCCTTAAATAGTATTTTGTCTAGAAAGTGATCATACGTCCGTTAGTATTTTATTATTATCTACTACTATAGATTAGAAACAGCATTTACAGTTCATATAAGATTATTTTCTTCTTTTGAAGGATACAGTGCTAGAGAGTGGCAAATGTAATGCTGTCTTTGTGTGATTCAGCTGGCGATAAGTAACTCAGACTATTGTATTATTTAATATAGGTAGTATTTTTTCATTTATTTTCATGGAGTGAGACACAAGCATATCTCATGTAGCTTATGTCAAATACAAGTGCACTTTAGTATACAGTTGTCTTCTCTCAGCTAGGGAATATGAGCAGGTACTTTATTTGTGTACTTAATGATCTGCAAGCATATTCCTGCCATCAGCAATTGCTTTCATGTTTTACAAACAGATTTTATACCTAAATTTACTGGATAAGGGACCAAAACAGGTCTGTGAACTCTGTTTGCAGCTACTTTCTTCTGCCAAATACTTGCCAACAAATACATACAATTTTCTACTTGATAGCAATCACTAGGGCTAATATTCTGCCAAAGGTCACTTTCAGCTGAAATATATTTATTATAAGTATATAATAAAATACTGAAAAGTTGTATTAGCATATGAAATGTACACAAATGAATCTATAGCTGGTGACATACATTTATCCCCGAATAACTTACATTATCTATGATCAGTTACAGCTCACAGACTTATAACTTAAAGACAAAATATTATGAGTGCCCAGTTAAAATGTCAGCACTCAAAGCACTGAATGCCAATAAGCTGGAAAAAAAAGACCCAAAACACGGAAGAGCAAATCTCAAAAATCACTCTTCTCATTTAAACTTCTCTTTCACTCTTTATATATATGTATATGTATATATATGTGTGTGTGTATATATATATATATATATATATATATATATACACATATATGGATTCATATCACTTCACTGAAATACCATTTCACCGAGACCAAATCACCTAAAGTTAATTTCACCTAAAACTCATTTCACTGACAAGTAGTACACTAAGGCAAGTCAAAGGTATATGTCCTTTCCCCCCACTGTAGTGCAATCCTGTTGTGTTAGTATATATAGTTAGGGAGGTGTGGGGGGCATAGCCCCCCCACCTAGTTGGGTTTTACCAAATAATGTAAAACAAAACCAGACAACAGAAAATGAAATTAAGCGAGGGGGTGGGATGTGCCCACCCCACCCGCCGTAACTATATATACTAAAACCAGGATCTCAATACAGTGGTTAAAAGGACTTATTCCTTTGACTTGCCTTAGAGTACTACTTGTCAGTGAAATGAACTTTCAGTGAAATGAACTTTAGGTGATTTGGTCTCAGTAAAATGGGTGTCAGTGAGATGGTCTTTCAGTGAAGTGATATGAATCCATATATATATATATATATATATATATATATATATATATTTAAATATATATAGATATATATAGATATATACATATACACATACACATATACATACATTTATACATAAGCAGATATATATATCTTCCTGTCTGTCTCTCGCTGTCTCTTTTTTTTTATTTCCTGCTAGAATCAGACTTCATCTGCAAAGTATATGTAACCCTGTGACTTTTTTGTTGTAAATGTAATGGGTGAATAAAGGAAGTGAAATGCTGAATCAATGTTTCAGATGTAAAATACAACCTCTTGCATCTCTTCTGCTAGCAGGCCATGAAATGCAGTCAGAGTCCCTTCAAAGCAGTTGCTGGCTAGAACTGTGAAAAGAAAGCAAGTATTAAAATGCAGACGAGATGTACGATCCTTTGTGTTGCTAGTATGCTGTTCTGGGCTGGTGTAATTAACTCTTTGAACTTCATAGGTGGCAGAACTAATTTACTTACCTTTGTCATGGGGTAGCAGAACAACTAAAATATGATGTACTGTTTTCTGCAAAAATATAATTTAATGACTTCATGGGAGAAGAACACAACCCAAAACCTGAAATGTGTAATAAATATTTGAGACTGTTGTATGTTGTTTCTTGTCTTTGCTTAGAAGACAGTAGGGCAATGACTTGCATGTAAATTTGTTACCTACAATTTCAACCTGTTATCTTCCAGGAAATTATAACACTAAGTGTTCAGAATTCATTAAGCAAGAGGCAATTATATTTATGCTGGTAGCTTCAGTAGAGGTTTTCTTTAAATATTCCTTTTCATTTTTCAGTGAACTCTCTCCCTCTTTCTCTCTCATGCTTCTGCATATTTTATCTGTAACTTTACTCTTTCTATTTTTGTTTTAGTAAAGTTCAAATATTCACTTTTAAGATCTTGTGGCCAGTCATTTTATTATTTCTGTTTATTATCTTATGGGAGAATCATTATTCACCATTTTAGGGTAAAATGCTGTGACTCCCTGTCTCCCCTTAGCTACATCACTAGGGTCTCCTACTAGTTAAATATTTAAATGTATGATTTTATATTTGGTTTAAAGAACAGCCATTAACTGGGGGTCCCTGGCCTAATGGGTGGTAGCAGTACTACTGTACAGTTAAGAATGCTCTAAGGAATTGAAACCTCTGTCAGCCTTTCCTGGTGTTTTGCATATTTGTGGGTAAGAGAATAACAACTTGTATGAAAGGCAGTTGCCACAGATAAAGGATGCTAAAATTGACTGTGGTTCACAGCGAGAGTGGTTAGAAAGGAATCTAGGGTGTTACTTCAAAGACTGCACTCTGAAGGTGGTCTGTGTGGAGTCTAATCTAGTAATGGATATGCAAAACATGTCTCCAGGACCGCAGTGAATATTCCTGTTGTGTTCTTAAATTGATTGCTCAGTTAGACTTGTGTGCACATTATTTTAACATTTTTTTGGGTACCAGTGTTGTGACTTGAGTGACCATCCTTCTGGTCTAGCTAGGACCTTTTTTTTTCATATTTTTTGGCATTGTGTCACCCCTCCTGACATATTTGGTTCGTAGAGTCAGATTCAAACCCAGTTTGTGACACTGGTCACTATAAATATGCATTAAGTTTTGTGATCTTCAGACTGTATACAATGAAACTACAAACTGTTGTTTGAAGTTTTACTCAGTGTTCCCGGTCTGTTTTGTTTATTATTCATTACACTTTGATTCCTGCTGTCGCATTAGTCTGCTTTAAAATAGCATCATATTGATACACATGTGTCTGCTGTATGAATTAAAATGTATATTTAGTTGAAATAAGACCCTTAGCAATCTGAAATATCATTTAGAGTGGAATTTAAAAGCAAGAGTATTGCTTTCATAATTGGAATGATACTGGCATTTTAAAAAATGCTACCTTACCCTGCAGTACATTAACAATATGCAACCTTCTTTATAGTTTAATTCTGCTAAATGTAATTATTTGATATTGTACTCATATATTTTATTTCTTTCACTGTTTTTATTATACCATACAACATGTGAAATAAGACAATAATCAGGCTTGTTGACAACCTGTGGACCAAAATGTTATTTATTCAGCAGTTTGTTATGCATTTTTATCTTTTGCATTGTCCATAAGACTTCATCAGAGGTCACAGAATTTGGACAAGATAAAACATGTTTTTCTTCATTTTTGAGAATACATTTTAACAATAGGTTAGTAGAGTGCCTGTGTGTGTTGTTGTCCAACTTTTTGCCAGCTTGATATTGAATCAGTGAAAGAACTTGTGTAACACAACCCAGTTTTATGTTAGACTTACTGATGTAGTTTTCATCTAATAAAGAGGTAGTATCTGAAAAAATCTTATGAGAAATCTGGTTATTTATTAGTCCAGGCTCACTTTATCAGATGGAGAGTTTGAAAAACTGCTCATTAAAATTAAGCAATTATTTGTGAAGAGAGTGTATGAAGCATGTTTCATAAATGGCATTTTAGAGCAGGTTAAAAATATGAAAGGGTATCCTTTTCACTCCCATTGTAGGTAACATTATTTATTTGACAGAAGCACCAGATTTATTAACCTTCATAGATTTTATCATTAGCATCACAAGTATTTTGTAGTGATTCTGATCAAATCACACATGTAGTACAAAAAAACAGGAACATTTTTACAGCCAATCCAGGTCTGATCCAAAATGTAAAAATGGTCTTTAGTTTCATCAACAAAAAAGGCAGAAATGTAAAGCGTTATCAAACAAATGTCTAAATTCTTCAGTAGCCGGTTCTATAAGGACCGAAGGTATAATTTCCTGCAGTCACTGCAAATACTGCTACTTCATTAACACCAGTTAAACAGGACAAAGTCTCCAAGAACTGCTAAAGCAGTTAATTGAACAAACAAAACAAGCAAGCACACAAGTTGAGTTAACATCACAGTGAGGAGGTCGCAGAGTAAGAATAAAATAAGTAAAAACTTTAATCACAATGTACAGAATATAAATTGTAAAATGAAGTAAAACAGCAGGCGATAAGAGCTTTTGGCATTTGCCTTTATCAGGTCTTAATAGAAACCACAACATATTCATTTTCAGAGAGTCCCAGTACTGCTACAGCCAATAAACTTATCTCCTTAATTTCCTCCATTTCAACAGGGGTTTTAAAGGCACCTTGTCATTTAATCCAGGCAGTTTATTTGCCTGTAAATCTACTATCTAACGTGTTGCAATACACATAGTTCTGTTTGTCAGATCCCCACCTCTTAAGTTTTCAGGAACAATTTCCAATACCATAAAGCAAAAATTAGGTCGAGCATGAATTGAAATATGCTGAAATAAGGCATTAGTTCTGTTACAAAGCATAATGTCGCTGAGATATTGAAAGATCCCATCTTTGAGTGATGTGTTTGTCTTGCCAGCATAAAAACTGCAGCATGAGTCACATTCAGGAATGTATATCACATTCTTTGTGGAATAATCTGCATACGTCCTTAGATGAAACATTCTTCCAGTTATGTGGTGCTGAAAAGAATTCCTAGAATTAATATAACTACAGGTTTTGCATTTCCTGCAAGGAAAAGTACCAGTTTGCATCGATGTTGAGACAGCCTTACTAAGACTCCCATCCCTACATAACAGTCTTTTCAGACTTTCTTGTTCTTAAAACAAAACCTGGGTTTTTCACCAACAATATCTTTGATGCTATCATCCGCTAGAAGAATCTTCCAGTTATTTCTTATAATCTGACATACATGTTTAACATCATTGCTATGTGTAAGAGAACATTTTAGGCCTTCTGTAGAATTAGTGACATTCAAAACATCCCCAGATGTCCTTTGTTTACCCCTTTCCATAAAATATGGTTGACCCCTAGTATGCTGTTGGGTTTCACTTTCCAACATTGCTTCATTTATTTCTCTTTGCTTATAGCCTTGACTCACAAAATAGTCCTCCAAGCATTGTCTCTCTCATTCTTATAATCTCACTCATTGGTGCATATCCTGGAAGTTCTAAGAAATTGTCCTTTGACAACATGTGGAAACACATGCTTAGGGTGCATACTTGTCCTATGCACAAGGTGGTTCCTCCAACAAGTCTTTCTGTGTATGTGTGTGTGTGTATATATATATATATATATATATATATGTATGTATCAAACTTCTCTTTAGGCCCTTTACATAAAATCACATCCAAGAAGCTGATCTGTTCCATGGAGCTATGAACTTCAAACTTGAGGAACAAGTTGGTCTTATTTAAATAATCAGTAAAGTCCATTAGTCGTCCTTCACTACCTTGCCAAAGAAAAAATATATGATCCACGGATCTCTTGTAGTATGATACATATCCTCTCCAAGGTCTGGTCTCATAGAACACACAGTCACATTCCCATTTGGCCATTACTGTATTAGAATAACTGTTGGCACATGAATTGCCCATCGCAACCCCCATCACAGTAAATAGTATTTATTCCCATACGTAAAAACATTGTTTTCCAAGATTCTCTCTAACAGGGAGCATATCACATGGACTGTATTATTGTCAAAGGATGCTTCCTGCCTAACAAAATGTCTGACTGATTCAATCCCAAAGTCATCAGGTATGACTGTGAATAACCTTTTAACATCCATAGTAACCATCTGAACATTCATAATTGATGAATTCCATTAACACAAGTTCAATAATTTATTTGGCCCAACTGGAGATGTCAATTGCAGCCAAAATATAGTTTGATTTTACTTACGAAAATGTAGTATATGTAGCAGTTTGTCTGTACTGTGACAGGTCTCTTTATTGGGAAACAGCTACAAATGTCCCTTTTTAAGTATTCGCTGATATGTAACAGGTGCAGAAAGTTTCTACTTTTTGTAGTAGGCCGTGTCCAGTTTGATGCCTGTTATGGAAATCTGCAAAGTATATTAAAGTAAAAAGAACGTGGATGTATTGACAATATGAAATTCAAATCACTCATCTGCTCTAAATGGGCATCCTATCATTAAAAGTGGTTTAAAAATAAGAAAAAAGATTAAACATTTTTTAAACTGGTGCTATTATATAACAGGATACACTTTATTATTGTTCATTCAAGTGCTATTTACTTAATTGTGTCTTATCTGTCTTCATTCATACAAGGGAGATATGTTTAATGTTATTGTTTGATTAATTGTGAAGTACCTAAACATGGTATCGCTACGTTCTGCCATTATGAACTTCTGTTCATTTAAACTTTGTTGCACAATTACTCTCTCTCTCTTCACTTTATTTTACTTACAAAATGTCAATGCACCAGGCTTGTTTTATCTAAAATTACTGATTTGATTTGTGAAGTCACATCACGTGAATCGTTAGATTTATTTGAGGATGATGAAGTCCTGTGAATTGAGTAAAAGATAAAAGTGCTTACCAAATTGTTTGAAAAACAATATTTTGATCAGCGAGTTATCCATGTGGCTGCACATGTTCTTGTTTACAAAAAGTTGAAGTCTGTGAATGTGCCTGTAATCTATATCCTTATTTTATGTCTAGATAGTTATCTTAAAGCATATCCCTTTCCCCACAAAGTTCAGCAAAATGATAAACCAGCAATAACAGCAAACTAACTGGGAAAAAAATTAGATGTATATATGTGTGTGTGTGTTTGTGTGTGCATATATCTATATATATATATATATATATATATATATATATATATATATATGTCAGATACACATGCATACAAAAGCACAAACATACATATATATATATATATATATATATATATATATATATATATATATATATGTATATATATGGGTCTACTGTAAAAGACCGAAAATCCACTTGTTCGAAAACGAACAGTGGAGCCTCGGTTACGTGAAAGTGCACTTAAGCGAAAGTGCACTTCCGCGAAGTACGGTTCAACGAACATTTAAGGAATACATGTGCCAAAGCACACTACAGTGGGGAAAGGGAATTTATGTGTTTCCCCACTGTAGTGCGATCTCGGAGTTGATATATTTAAGTAGGGGGGTGTGGGTGCAGGGGGGCTTGCCCCCCTGCAAAAACAATGTTTCTCTGATCTTTATCGGTTCGTTGAACCGATGTTCATGGAAGTGCACTTTCGCGTAAACATGGGTCTACTTTTTATTCTCGAAAAAGTGAGTTTTCGATTTTGTACAGTAGACCCATGTGTGTGTGTGTGTGTGTGTGTGTGTGTGTGTGTGTGTGTATATATATATATATATATATATATATATATATATATATATATATAAAGACACATATATACATGAAGTTATATAGTGTCAAATATATATATATGTGCTGACAAATTACTGTAATTAATAAGGAATTCAAAATAGTATCAAAATTAATCATTAAAAAATTCAGTTAACATATATCAGTGTTTGTGCTATAAAATTTGAAATAAAAGTATTAAATTAAATCCAAATATTTATATTCATTGTAGAAGTAAAGCAGAAAACATATGCATACTGAGAGTTTTGAACAGTGTTTATGGCAAATGGGAAGAAATGGAGACATACCCAAGTAATGGGACACTGGAATGGCTGTGTTGGGGGGTACCAAAATTACACACATTTTGCTTTCATGTACATGACTAGAATTTGGCAACCCTATTTCTAGGGTAAGGTCAGCCACGTCATTTTTAGTTTTTTGGTGAGGTTATTATTGAATATATCAGATAAATCTACTTTAATCTTACATACAGTAGTTTTAGTAAGCTTTTAGTAAGATTTGTGAGTAAGTTCCTCATAGGAGACAGATGCACTGAAGCGAGATAGAGAAAGAAAGAACATAATCAAGTGTGGAGACAGGTAGTTGAGTGGTAGGCCATAAAATTTAGCAGTTAACGAAGCCCACTCAAAGGAAAAATAAGTAGACATTGAGATTCTACAAAGATTAGCCTCGCACTATTTCTCTTTAACATCTTTGTGCCAGGTAAAATTAATGGCAGAGGAACAGTATCTCCCTATTTACAGATGTCATTAATATAAAAAAGGTAGTGGAAAATGTCAGATCCGTCATTAGGCACATGATGAGAGTGGTTGTGAGGTACGATTCAAGGAAATGGAAAGCACTTTGACTATGGATTAATAACATCATAATGAAATATCACCTGGAAGCAGTGACCCTAAAAATGAAATACTGAGAAAAAGACCTTGGTGTATAGTGGTAATAGCAAAAATGAATCAGCACATGCAAGTTGAGGTAGTTGTAGCCACAGTCAAGAAGATGCTGATCCGTAAGCAAACAAACTCCAGTAACAATGACGTTGTATTGTACCATCTAAACATTCCTGATCAGGCAACAGTAGATTACTATGCTCACTTCTGGCGTCCATACAGTACTATGCATATCAAGAAGGTTGAAAAGACATACAGAACAGTCACTAGCTTTTGATAGCATTTAGTCGAAAAACACAGCATTTATTGTATTTTCTGCCTATCTGAAAAAAAAACTTGAAAAAAACAAAAAAAATACTCTTGTTTTCCATACTTTCCTACTAGTTTGTTCCAGTGATCAGATTTGCTGATCCCTGGGCTTTGTCTTGGTTCCTGTGTTTCTCCATTTTCCTTGTTTGGTCAAGGGGTAGTTTCTTTACTCACTAGTGGGAGTAGGGAGTACTGAGCTGCCTGTTTGTCCTCAGAGAAGTGGTTTAAGGCAGTAACTTGTAGTTTATTGGCCATTTTGGGTCATTTCCTGTCTTTTCCAGCCCCTGCTATAAAGCACACTTTGGCGGGCTTTTCTGGCTATAGAGAACTCAGCACAGCTCCTCGTGGTGTCCAGCAGAGTTCCTAGAGCAGCAGAGACCAGAAAAGACAAACTTTCCAGATTCTAAGTATTTTTTCTGCATTTTCGACTTTTTAAGCCTTTCGATTGCTATTTCTGCCTGTTTTATTCTGCTATTACCTGTTTTACTGTTTTTAATAGCTTGAATTGTTTGTTGCACTTGCTTGTTTAAGTTTTGCTTAAAAGTTAAACAACAGGCTAATACACTCAAGTGTACTAGCTTTTGATAGCATTTAGTCGAAAAACACAGCATTTATTGTATTTTCTGCCTATCTGAAAAAAAAACTTGAAAAAAACAAAAAAATACTCTTGTTTTCCATACTTTCCTACTAGTTTGTTCCAGTGATCAGATTTGCTGATCCCTGGGCTTTGTCTTGGTTCCTGTGTTTCTCCATTTTCCTTGTTTGGTCAAGGGGTAGTTTCTTTACTCACTAGTGGGAGTAGGGAGTACTGAGCTGCCTGTTTGTCCTCAGAGAAGTGGTTTAAGGCAGTAACTTGTAGTTTATTGGCCATTTTGGGTCATTTCCTGTCTTTTCCAGCCCCCTGCTATAAAGCACACTTTGGCGGGCTTTTCTGGCTATAGAGAACTCAGCACAGCTCCTCGTGGTGTCCAGCAGAGTTCCTAGAGCAGCAGAGACCAGAAAAGACAAACTTTCCAGATTCTAAGTATTGTTTTCTGCATTTTCGACTTTTTAAGCCTTTCGATTGCTATTTCTGCCTGTTTTATTCTGCTATTACCTGTTTTTACTGTTTTAATAGCTTGAATTGTTTGTTGCACTTGCTTGTTTAAGTTTTGCTTAAAAGTTAAACAACAGGCTAATACACTCAAGTGTACTAGCTTTTGATAGCATTTAGTCGAAAAACACAGCATTTATTGTATTTTCTGCCTATCTGAAAAAAAATCTTTAAAAAAACAAAAAATACTCTTGTTTTCCATACTTTCCTAATAGTTTGTTCCAGTGATCAGATTTGCTGATCCCTGGGCTTTGTCTTGGTTCCTGTGTTTCTCCATTTTCCTTGTTTGGCCAAGGGGTAGTTTCTTTACTCACTAGTGGGAGTAGGGAGTACTGAGCTGCCTGTTTGTCCTCAGAGGAGTGGTTTAAGGCAGTAACTTGTAGTTTATTGGCCATTTTGGGTCATTTCCTGTCTTTTCCAGCCCCCTGCTATAAAGCACGCTTTAGCGCGGAGTTGCCACTGTTGCCCACTAGGGCAGCTCCGGTTAAGCAGGTTTAAACTATTCGGGCTACCTAAAGTCCACTCTTCAAATTTTCCCTTAAAACTACCTTCCTCGAACCATACTACTGATCTAATCCGCGTATCCTATAACTAAAAAGATCATCTCTACTTGACTCCAAGTAGACTATTCTCTATCTGTTAAACCTAGCACTTGCTCCTACAGTACTTATTACCTTGATATGGCACTCTTATAGATAGCACCCCAAAAAGGCAAACCCCCATTTCTCGGTCACCCACGTCCCCTGGAATCTCTTTTAAAGTTTTTTGTCTAGTCCTTCTAGCATGTCGAGGGATCAGTTGCTAGTGTCCTCTCCTGCTCAGCTGGTGAACCTGGGAATATTGAGGCAATGTTACAATTGCCTCATGTACACAGACAACCCTCTCCTCCTCCCACAAAACACAAATACATGCGAGAGATGCAACTATACAGCCAAACTGGAGGCTGAGCTCTCTCAACATAGGACAGGCAAGACCAGTCAGGAGGAGAAGGTTACCACACACACTATAGACCCAGTCTCACATAGTACCATCACAACCTCAAATCATACACATAAACACACAAAGACATACTCGGAGGCTCTGATCAAAATCTACCAAAACAGCAGAGGCCACCAAAGCAGACACCCAAACAACCACCACCTCAGAACACAACACCTGCAACACATAGACCTCACCGTCAGAGTGTCAAACAGTCACAGCCCTTAAGGCCAAACACAATGCCAGACACACTAGTCATTGGTGACTCCATAGTCAGACACACTGACGTCCCACTCACCAGACTGAGTAAGGAGAAGGTCACAGTAAGCTGCCTGTCGGGCGCTAGAATCCGCCACATAATGCAAGCACTCAGGTCTCTCAACAGCAGGTACAAATACGACTCAGTCATTGTCCACGCTGGTGTAAACGACCTGAGACGTACCTCCTTGGACTACATGAAAAGAGACATTGAGGAGCTCTCTGATTATGTAGCCCAGGCAGGTATGACCCTGACCTTGAGCAGTATCCTACCTTCACCAAGAATGATGCCACAATACAGAGATAAGATGATCAGCTTTAACAACTGGCTTAAACTCTGGTGTCATTCAAAGGGGATTCAATGTCTGTCTGCCTGGGATGACATGCTGGACAAGCCACGCTGCTTCGCAAGGGACGGCTTGCACCTGTCACCCCTGGGATTCCGGATATTGGCAAAGGCTCTTGCCACCCCATAGTGCCTTGTTTAGGCAAGGCTCAAATTCTAAACCTACCACCCTAGAACACAAAAAAGGAAAAAAACTAAGGGTAATGCTGCTCAATGCCAGAAGTCTAAATCTCAAAATGCACGCACTCGAGGCCCTTCTCAGTATGGAGAACATCGATGTCTGTGCTGTGACAGAAACCTGGTTCAAGGCTCCTGAGAGCACCCCAGCACTATCAGGTTTTACCTCATATCATGCATTCCGGCCCCAAAATCTGGACAATACCAAGAAAGGAGGGGGGGTATCCATATTCATCAAGGACACCCACACCTCAAGACTGGTGGCAACGCACGATGCATCGGAGACCATCCAGGTGCAATTAACCATAGGCAAGACTGCTCTGCAAATTGTAGCATGTTACAGGCCACCCTCACAAACTCAGGAACCTCACATGGCCTTCCTGAAAACACTAGAGGGGATAAATGTATCACCAAACACCATCATACTAGGTGACTTCAATTACCCTAATATAGACTGGGAACACTACTCAAGCCCAAACACCCTAGCCCAAAAGTTCCTGGAATTCATTAACTCAAATGCCATGGAACAACTAGTCACCATCCCCACAAGAGGAGAAAACATACTTGATCTCATCATCACGAACATGGGAGCACAATGTTCAACACCGAAGTATACCCCTCACTGGTGAGATCAGATCACAAACTAATCTCGCTGGAGGTCCTCATCCCACCCCACCTGAAATAAAAAGACCACAGTAAAGAACTTCTCGAAAGCCGACTTCACACTTCTAAAGACTAGTGTGGTCTCCTTTAAGGCCCCAAGCTGGCGGAAAACAGTACTCAAGCCGCTGAATCACTTACAAATGCCTTCTACCAGCACCTGCAGGACTGCATGGATAAGGCAATCCCAAGCAAAACAAAGACTCTTTGTACCAAAGGCAAGCATCCAGTCTGGTGGACCCCAGCCATAAACAAACTCTACAACAAAAGGAGGAAGCTACTACAAGATAGAGCAAAATCCTTAAAAGGTAAGACACCCTTGATCACTATAAGTAAAAAACTAAGAGCTCTCATAAAATCATCCAAAGCAAATTTTGAGAGAAAAATAGCTAAAGACTCAAAAGACAATCATAAGGCCTTCTTTAGCTATGTTAGAAACCTGGGAGGAAACTCCCAGATATGTTCAGAACTAGTTCAAAATTATGTGAAGATTACTGATCCTACAGACATTGCCAACATACTGGTTGACAGGTTCAGTGCAAACTTCTCCCCCCCCCCCAAAAGGAGAGATATCTATACCAAGCGATTGCAGCCCCCCAAACATCTCCAACGCCCAAGTGAGAACTGCTCTCTCCAAAGCAAAAAACACAGCATCCATGGGACCTGATGGTGTCCCCGGCTGTGTGCTCCATGAACTCAATGAGGAATTAAACCCACAGCTAGGACAGCTGTTTAATCATAGTCTTACCTCTGGATACATACCCAGGGAGTGGCGCACTGCAACTGTGGTCCCACTTCACAAAGGCGGTGCCTCCACCGACCCTGGAAATTACCGCCCATTAGCTTGACAAGCCTTATCTGCAAAGCCATGGAGAGGATCATAATGGACCTCATAAATAAAGACATAGGGAACTTGCAGACTTTGGATCCATCCCAGTTTGGCTTTGTCAAAGGCAGATCATGCCTTCTAAACTTGGTTGACTTTTACGAAACAGTCACCAAAGCCATTGATGAGGGAAAGGCAGTCCATACAGCCTACCTCGATCTGGCGAAGGCCTTCGATACAATACCCCACTCGGGTATCATTGAAAAACTCATCAGCTTAAATGTTAACCCATACATCACAAGATGGGTTGCAAACTGGCTGAGTGACAGAACCCACAGGGTCAGAGTTGCTGGCGCCATGTCAGACTCAAAGCCTGTCACAAGTGGTGTACCACAGGGCTCAGTCCTGGGCCCACTCTTGTTTGGCAACTACTTTTCCAAGTACAAGCTAACACAGGAGGGTTATGGCTGACAAAGTTTGCAGATGACTGCAAACTGGGCGCCATAGTAGAAACACATCTGACACAGATATCCTTCAGAAGGGTCTCACAGAAACGGATAACTGGTGCCAGAGCCATGGCCTAAAGTTAAATGCCAAAAATGCATAGTCATACCCTTCGGGAAAAACAAGGTTACCCCTAGCTACCAAATAGGTGGCAATCCACTGAGCACAGAAGAAGTTATCAGGGACCTGGGGACCCAGGTTGATAGTAGTCTGTCATTCGACACCCATGTAGCTAAAGTAGTTAGGAAGACCTTCTACATTGCCCACCTTATCATGAAGGGATTCTCATCTAGATCAAGGGAGGTCATAGTCTCCCTATACTCATCACTCATCAGACCAATGATTGAGTACAATGCCCCATTTGGAATGTATCTGACCCGACACTTGCAGCAGCTGGAGAGGCCACAAAAGTTCCTTACCAAAAGGATAAAGGGTCTCAAACATCTGTCCTATGCTGCCCGACTGAAAGAACTCCAGCTCTATTCAGTCGCTTACCACTTGCTCAGAGGTGACCTTTGCCTAACATACAAGGCCATGTCAAACCCAGATTTGATGAATATGCTTCACCTCAAAAAATCTAGATCCGTCAGAGCCACAAGGGCGGGAGACTAAAACCTCGACACGGCTATTAATAGGACGTGCTGGAGGGATAGATTCATCACCCAAAGACTCCCTATGCTGTGGAACAAAATCCCGGTATATGTGAGGCAGAGCACCTCGCTGGCCTTGTTCAAGAGAAATCTTGACCAATGGATGGGAGATCGCAGATATACCCCAGGGATTACCTCAGTGTCACTGCTCGACAAAGGCACAGCAAAATAATGGGTATAGTTCCCCACACTAAAGGGGTGGCGTAAGCCACAAAACTATGGGCTAGGCTTGTAAATGCCCTCGGGCAGATAGCCTAGTATGAACCTATGAACCTAAGAGAAGGAAGTACAACAGATATAATGAGACTATTAGGAGCAAACTTTTGTTATCTCATCAGACTAGCTGATTATCTGTGTGTACAAGACACTTAATAGACACTGTGATAGAATATAGCTCAAGAAAAAAGAAAAGGGGAAAGGGATGGGACATAACTATCACATAAAAATGAAATATTCATTGTAGGCATTAAAAAGTACATATTTTATTGTAAGGAGTAGTCTATAAATATAACAGCTTACATGCACAGGTAGTATATGAAAGTCCAAAGATTCCTTCAGAAAGTTAGCACATGGCTGATAGGCAAAGAGAAGGGACAAACAGGCACAGGCAAAAGTTAATAGCTACACACAAACAGCACACTATAAATGTCACTTTACAGTTTTGCTACCATTACTAATCAGGAGTGATGGATGACTTCAAAGTAAAGGAGGATTAATGGAATAACTTAGGTTCATAGGTGTGTACTAGGCTAATGGCCCTGGAGCCTATATAAGCCTAGCCCAAGAAGATTCCTTGGCATCATGCTGCCCAAAGATAGTTCCCAGTGCCCCTATCAAGCAAGGCCACTGAAGAGATCCCCAGGGTGAACTTCCTATTGCCCACCCACTCGTCAAGATTTCTCTTAAAAGAGGGCCAGTAAAGTACTCTGCTTGATGTGAATGGGAAGTTTGTTCCAGAGTATGGGAAGTCTCTGGGTTAGGAACCTGTCCCTCCTGGAGCATGTGGCATGGAGGGACTGAGATTTCTTTAGATGTATCATATCTAGCAGCTCTGGATCAGACATAGCTTTGTGGGTCAAGCAGAGTTTGCCTCTACGTAGGTGATAAGAGACAGAGTATGGCCTGAGTTTTTTGAGTCTGTCCTTATAGGGCATGTGTCTAAGGCCTAAGATCCTCTTAGTGAGGTATTTTTGTGGCCTTTCCAGTTGTTGTAGGTGTCTAGTGATGTACATATCAAATGGGGCATTGTATTCTATAATAGGTCTAATGAGTGATGAGTAGAGAGGGATTATGACCTCTTTCTTCTTGGATGAGAAACATTTTGTAATGAGATGTGCCACACAGAAGGACTTTCTGACTACAGTGGCAATGTGGTTATCAAAGGAGAGGTTGCTGTCAACTTGTGTCTCCAAGTCTCTTATCACACCTTCGATGTTTAGTGGACTACCCACCTATGTGGTAGTTCATGGGCACCGAATTTTTCCCAAAGGGAATAACAATGCACTTTTTGGCGTAAGATAATGGTTCTGGCACCAGTCATTGGTGTCAGTGAGGCCTTTTTGTAGAATATCTACATCAGTTGGAGAATCAATGATGGCACCCAGTTTGCTATCATCTGGGAACTTGGTCACCCAGAGTCCCTTTGTGTTGGCTTGAACTTCAGAGAAGTAGATGCCAAACAGGAGAGGACTTAGGACCAATCCCTATGGGACACCACTTGTAACTGGTCGGTAGTCAGATTTGGAGTCCACTACTTTCACATTGTGGATTCTATCAGTGAGCCAGTTGGCAACCCATCTTATTACATAGGGGTTTATGCCTAGTTTAGTGAGTCTATCTATGATTCCTGAGCGTGGGATGGTGTCGAAGGCCTTGGCAAGATCTAAGTAGGCTGTGTGAACTATCTTGCCCTCATCCACAGACTCGAAGAAGTCTATCAGGTTGAGCAGGCATGATCTACATTTCACAAACCCATACTGTGTGGGGTCCAGAGTTTGGAGATTCCCTATGTCCTTATTTACATGATGATGGGCTCCATAGCCTTACATATCAGACTCATCAGGCTAATGGGGTGTTAGCTCCCAGGGTCTGTAGTCACTCCCCCTTTGTGGAGTGGGATGACTGTAGCAGTGCACCATTCGGTAAGAACAAAGTCTGAAATGAGGCTGTGATTGAACAGGGTACTCAGGTGTGGTGCCAGTTCACTTTGTAATTCATGTAGAACACAGACAGGGATATTATCAGGTCCCATGGAAGCTGTATTCTTGCCTTTGGACATTGCGGTTTTTACCTGTGTAGCCATGATAATAGGGACTTGGCATTCCTCAGGTATTGTGATAGGCCCTTTAGGGGGTGAAAGGGGGGTAAAGTTCACACTGAACCTGTCGGCCAATATGTTGGCAATATCAGTTGTTTCTGTATATGTATTGCCATTGTGCTGTAACTCAGAGCAGATCTGAGTATTGTCATGTAGATTCTTGACATAACTATAGAATGCCTTGTGGTTGTCTTTAGAATCTGCATCAATTTTGTTTTCATAGCTAGCTTTAGAGGATTTGATAATGGATCTCAGTCTTCTGCTGAGGCTAACAAAGGAGCTTTTCCAGTCTTGGGACTTCACCCTTTTCTGCAACAGTTTTTTTCCTTTTGTTGTAGAGTGTGTTTATGGTGGGGGACTACCAGATTGGCTTCCTTTTTTTTGGAGGAGAGCATCTTGGTTCTGTTTGCTATGGCCCATTCTGTGCACTTGTGTATGTGCTCATACAGTGCATCGGTATATGATTCAGCAGTCATGCACCTATTTTCCGTTTGCATGGGTGTCTTGAAGTTAGCCACCTCTGTTTTTTAGAAGCCCAAAATTGGCTTTGGAGAAGATTTTTACAGTAGTTTCCTTTGGGGGGGGGGGTGTGGATATCCATGGTGATTAGCTAGTGGTCAGATCTGACCAGGGAGGATTTGATTACAGGTGTAGAGCAATGGTCACCCATGTTAGTAATGATGAGGTCAATGATGTTTCTACCCCTGATGGGGGTAAGAATGAGTTGGTCCAGGGCATTGGAATTAATGAATTCCAGAAAACTTTGAGCAAGTGTGTTGGTACATGAGTAATTTTCCCAGTATTGGGATGGGCTAAACAGAATAAGGTGGAGCTATATTAGGGTGGGGCCAACATTATGAAGCACTGTAGTTACTGAGCATTCTTCCAGAGTACATGTCAGAGCTAGTTTGAATGAATTCATTTTAGACATAAGTGGTTGTATAACCTGCACAATAGTATCACATTGTACATGTACTCCTTCCTTGTCCTTGTTTGCATGAATCTGCCTAGTCAACTACGCTTTTGATGTAAATACACTTCAAGTAATGAGGGCACACACTAATAAATGAAAACAGCACATCCCTTGACACTTTACATTTGACCAAATGCAGGGCAAAAATATGCAATTTCGACTGTTAAATATAATTCACAAATTAATGATCTACAAAATCAGACATATCCAAAGCAGGAACATCATGATAGCTATGTTCATTTTGTGATGTAGACCTATTTACAAAATATATATATATATTTTTTATCAAGAATACATCATGAGCCACAGTATATACTGATATTATAGCCATATTTACAGAAGAAGAGTGACAATTATTAAGTAGTGAAGTAGAGTGCATATGCATCCAATGGTAATCTGAAAATTAAATAGTACTTGCTGGAAAACAAACCTCAGATTTTCATCAAAACACTCAAATTTTGAAATAATTGCTTTGACGTGAAACAAAATTATGAGAAATTACAGATTAAATGGAATTATTCACTTTAAGAGTTTGTGAAATCATTCATTGGCATGTAGAAAACATTTAAGACATATTTAGAATGGGGTAATACTAAATTACTTATGTCAAATAAAAAAAACTTTGATTGCTAAACAAAACAGTACACAATTTCATTTTTCAGCTGTAATATAAACAATGAGTACTGTGAGTGATGAAGGTTGTTGCAGGTAAATCAGAAGCTAGTAAAATTAAAAGGCTATTGTAAACAGATGAGGCACATCACTGTTAGGTTGTTGGTCAAAGAATCCTTTCAAGAATTCAGAACTTCAATAAGAACTGTAAATGTTAGGAATTTCATTTCACCATTATCAAACTGGATGCAACCCTCTGTTTTATTTTTTTTATTTTGTTTACCGAGGTAGTGCACTGATCACTATAGACCATTTGCAGGCAAGCTCAGGTGGAGATTCATAAAAAAAGAAAATAGAACAAATTCATAGACACAGAGTAATAGCAGGAGGTAGATAATCCATAGACAATTGATATAATATGTAAATAATAGCAGAGTAGAAAATCAAATGTTATAGTAGTAAATATGAGAAGAAAGCAGCAGATGAGAACAGAGGATCAAAGTAGACGTGCTGCAGGTGAGGAAGGAGTTAGGTTATATGTCCATCAAAAATCTGACTACAGGTGCTTTTCCATGAAGGTATCTTTTGAGTTGAGCTCTAATGGTGGGGAAATAGGAGACTTCTTTGAGATGAGGGGTAGGGACTGACGGAGTTTGGCTGCAAGAATGGAGAAGGAATGGTCCATACAGTGCAGTTTAGTTTGGGGTTTCTGGAGTGAGGGAGCTAATTGGGAGAGGTTATGGAGATTGTGGGGGGTGGCTTCATTATGGAGATTGACTGCAAGAGGTGGGAAGGTTCTTGTTTGAAGTAGTTTGAAAACAAGAGTTCCTAGGAGTAGCTCAACTCTGTTGGAGACTGGTAGCCATTTGGCCTTGCAGAGGGTGATGCCTTGGTTTTCCTGAAGGGTGGAATTACAAATGAATCAGTACATTTTGTTTTTAGTGGAATGGAGAGTGGATGTTTTTTTAGAGGCTGTGGCTATGATGAGGAGCCTGTATTCAAGTTGAACAAGGAGGACCCCTTTGCTTATTTCTGCTCTAGCTAGTCTAGAGAGAAAGAGAGATATTTTACAGAAAGAGTGGTATTCAAACCACATTGAAAACACCAGGAAAAAGATCAGTTTTATTTTATTCTCAAACTACAACTAAATCCAGTTCTGCAGTATCGGGATGATAGTAGCACATGTTGTTATAAATTCCTGCACAGTATTAGCTTAAACTGCCACTGACCAATTGCCTGCACTGCATAGTCAAACATATGTTATTGTAAGTCTCCCTGTGGCTTTGTAACTCTCCAAATGAATTTGCCACTTAATTACAGGAACACACTGTTGTCTTGGGAACTGCATAGAAAATGTTTTAATTCAGCTTTTAAAGCTTGAGCTATATTGCATGGGAGCTCATCCTGAGTTCTCTAACGAATGCAAGAGGCATTATTACTAAAGTTACTACTTCTCCACAAGCACACACACACACAAACACACACACACACATACATTAATGCATGTTTACAGTTGAGTGATAGACCCCTTGACAGAGAAAGAGTTACAGCTGCTCCTTCAAGATAAACAATCTTGCTGATTAGCCAGCAATTCTTGCAGATCCATGCCACATGTCTTCCATAAGTATTTAGAATCTGCTGGTAAAGAAAGAAAGAAATAAAGGAAGGAAGTGATCATGATAAACAGGGAGCAGTGTAATCAAAATAAAATTATACCAAGCAATACAATTTAACAAATTGCAAGATGTATGGGCTATGAACATCTGAGCAAGTGATTATCACCCCAGTTAAGCCATTAATGCAGGGTCAGCTTTACTGTTAAGGCTGTAAGTGTACATATGAAAAAAGGGAAAAGAAGTAGCCGTTATCTCATTAAGCAAATAAACCTAATATAGTTTCTGGGAATGGAATGGGACTCCTTACATTTCCTATTCTCCCTATATTCTACCCACTGAATAAAAACTTAGTAATTTTGGATTCAAACTTCTAGATGGTAAGACATTTCTCTGTGGTACATTTGACCATATCTGCACTTCCTTCCAGTCTCCTATGAACAAGTCCTTAAGTCACTATCTAATGCCAAGAACAGTGCTTCTACTGGGCTCAGTACTATACCATTTTGCTTACTGGTAAACCTAAAAGAGGACCATTCAGAGACCCTAAAAAGGCTATTCATTGTCAGCCCCCAAACAAGCTTTGTGCCAGACTAATGTAGGATAGCAACTGACATCCCTTTGTACAAAGATGGGATGGCAGTGGGCCAGGGAAATTATATATCCATAAATCTGACTAACCTCATCTGTAAGGTTATGGAAAGGATCATTATGGAATTAATAAATAAGGACATAATTAGACAACAAACTCTCACCCACACCTGGTCCTGCCTACTTAACTTGGTTGACTTCCTTGAGAAGGTTACTAAAGCAATGGATGAGGGCATATCAGTATACACTGCATGTCTGTTCAACCCAAAGGCAGTCATTACCCCATCCTGCACTCAGGTAACAGAGACAAACTATCCAAGGTATACGTTAATCCCTTTGTAATTTGTTGGATAGCAAATTGGCTCAAAAATTTAACCCAGGAAATTAGGGTGAACAGTTCTACCTTCTCAAAAAAGACCTGTCACCAGTGTTGTACCTCAGGGTTCAAGCCTTGGGCAAATGCTACTCTTAAGGGTCTATGACTGATCAAGTCTGCAGATAACTGTAAACTTACTGCCATCATAAACTCCCCAGAGAAACTAAGATCCTCCAAGAAGGCCTTTCTGCAACTATTAGCAGGTGATAAAACCATGGACTAAAACTGAAGGCAAAGAAATGTATAACAGTATCCTTCTTCAAGCAAGAAGTTCTTATAGCAGTCACAATGAAAACACATCACAGAAAATTGTTTGGTTAAGGACCCTGGAACCTATATAGGCAAAGAACTATCTTTCAATTACCACGTATCCATTATTGTAAGGAAGTGATTTTTTATTGCATAGCTTCTTCTTATTTGCACAATGTCCAGGACAAGGGATGTGATCATGGCACTATAATCTGCATTCATCAGGCTAATCATTAAGTATAATGCCTCCTTCAGTATGTACACATCATTTGCACAACTTGAATATCCAGAATGCTTTCTTGCTAAGAAAATCAAGGCCCTAAATCAAAGAACTATGGGGGCTGTCTCGGTGTCTTTCCTCTGTTCTCAGTGTCATACAGAGTACTGAGGAGTAATCTCTGGCTCATGTACAAAGCTTTTAACAGAGCCCATTCAAAAGTCCAATGGGGCAGAAATACCAGCTCAAGAGATCTAAATCTCTTTTGCAAAATAAATAGAATATGATGGAACAACAGATACGTTTTATCGAGAATACCACTTCTTTAGAGTTGTCTGCCTCTCTAAGTAAATCAGGGTACTTCTCTTACACTATTCAGATGTGATCTTGATAAACAGATGGGTAACCTAAAGTTTGCCCCTGGTTTAGCAGCCTTTTCCTCATAGAAAAGGGCAACATGCAAATGGTCCACTTGTCTCGGGTATATTTGTACTGAAATTATAAGGACTAAAAACTTGATGGGAATGTATGGCTAGTCTTCTAAAGGTCATTTCAGATCAGTAGCCTAGTACATACCTATGAAGTTGGATACATTGCTGAAATGAAATTCAGTTCCAGAGACAAATTCCTGTCACAGACTCACTGCAGGCACAACAAAGCATGCAGTGCCATGCTCACAGCTTCAGCAATATAAAGGGGGAGAAATAATATTGATGGCCCCCAAAACATCCAGAAGTAGCAGGCAGTATGACAGGTATGAAGTGCAGGATGCCCAGTGGACAGGTCATTGGCAGTAAAGATGCAATGTGTGTAGGGCACTGACTTTATTAATGGTGTGTGGACCCTTACCTCCTTCATAATGATTAAGGAACATTGCCTAAAACACTTAATCGAGCCATGTGTTAGTACTCTACTACATGTTGTAGTTACATAATTATGTAATTCACACCAAGTACACACACACACACACACACACACACACACACACACACACACACACACACACACACACACACACACCACACAGAAACACACATCATTTCCCATGCAGTTGGTTGATAAAGCTGTGGGCATGGCACTGCATGCTTTTCTCTGCCCACAGTGAATCTGTGACAGCCATAAGTTTGCCGCTGAATTTCACTTACTATGTGTCCTCAACTAAATGTATCACAAAGAAATGTATATTTTGGCTAGTAGCCTGAACCCATTATTTTCTTGTGCTGTAAAACAGCCCCCACCACCCAAGGATCACCCATCATTCGTGTAGCATGCCCCATGGTTTCATTTCCTCTCTTGTAATGCTTTGCTACTTAAGAGATAAAGTGCCACCACATGCTGGTACCATCTTTGTTTAAAGTGTACAGACGCATACACTATGCTTCTGTTTTACATGTTATCTCATGTTCTACTCCTAATAAGTCCAACTCTTTACATATCCTTTGTCATAATACCAAATACAGTGCAATAAGTAGAAAGTATGTGGCATTTAGTGCTAACCTTATGGTCATGAAGTGTAGTCACAGTGCATCAGTTACTTGCATCTAAATTTTCCAAAGAACTTGCTTATATAGTTGGCCTCTTTATTCGTTTTACTTCTTTAATTATTTTTCCCCAAATTTGCTTTGATTTATTATTCTCGCCACAACCAATGTGGCTGCCTACCTATGACTTTATTATTCTCTTCACAACCACTGTGACTGCCTACCTCAAATGCACTACCTATCCTTATCCTTTGGCTACATCAGACTTCATCAGGCACCACTCATATGAAATGTCCACAGTTAATGGTGAATCAGTTGTCTGTTCCAGTAGTTCACCCCCCCCCCAAAAAAGGGACTATTTCTTCTCCACAAAATATAATCATCTTATTCTCTGTGAAAGTTATCATAAATTTTGGACAGTTAAAAAATCCCAGATGACAGAAACCTAATGTATTTTCAAATTAAAAATTATATGAAAAACATGCAAAACAAATAAAAATGGAGGGGCTACAACAAAGCAGCTCAGTAGCACAGGCCTTCACTACAAAGTTAAATGTAATATAGCAAGTTATGCAAATAGAAATGTCTTATTGTGTTTAGCTGTCTGTGTGATGTGTTATATCTCCACTGATTAAGGTAGACTTACAGCCAAACATGTTAAGTATTAGGTGAGGTATGTTATCTGGTTGAGATGTGTTACATGGTGAAGAAAGTGGTTTTGTGATATTCAAGAAATATTTATGTAAAACTTGCTCTCTTTCATTGTGAAAATGTGTATTATTTGTAGATTTGTATAACAAGCTCCCAGAAGTGTTACAAATATCTGAAGATGACTTGTCTATTACCTTTTTATGGAATCCCTGTACTGGGGATACATGTGTAATTCTTTATGAAGGCACTGTCTCAGGCATATCCACACTGTGTTGGCACTTACACATAGCTAAGCTTTATCGAGCCACCTTGTCCATGCTGTTTATCACAGTGCAGTCACATTATGATTTTCTGAATACCTTTCTATCCCTCAAGAATACTGTATAAAATTCTCCTGTAGGATTGTAGGTAAATGATGAGAATCTGTCAGTTAGATTGAACCGTTTCTTTTACTAGTTGGACTGAAGACGTACTTAAAAAAGCTTTGTAAGTATTGGAAATAGCCCTAAACTGAGAAACATTAGTAAGTAAATGAATAAATAAATAAGTTATCCATAAAACACAATAAATATTATACTTTTAAAACAAATAACATAACATATTATGCAGAAAATGCAAGCAAAAAGAAAGCTGCATGCAAAATAACCCTAATATGAGGAAATAATGAAGCAAAAGTAGAGGATGCTTGTATTACAAAACTGTTAGAATGAATAACAGATGCCTCACAGATAATAATGTAAAGGCGTTGTTTGCTTTGCAGATAATGAGACACAAAGACAATCAAACCTGTTATAAACCAGTGGGACAAACGTAAAGTACCTAGTTGTGAGGATAAATATATAGGTTCATGACTGGGTCTCTGAGCATAACCAGATTACTATGTTTACAAGACATGGAAGCCAAGAAATTCACCTCGAGTGAAACTTGAAGGCAAATATTGTTATCTACGGTGAGAACACATAATATAGGGTTATAATTGGTGAACTGATCAAAGTTATTTGTAGTATACTGAGCTTTATGTACTGCATGAACTACCAATTACAGAAAAAGTGAAGTACAAAATGGCTTTAAATGCCTTTGAAAACTGTGATTAAAGAAGAAGCAACAAAGTCACCAAACGTAACTCTTGTCAAAAAACAGCAAAGTCACAAAATCAAAACAAGAGTTACCAGCCACGATATCTAAACGAACTGTATGACAAAATTCAGTCCAATCCCATATAAAGCTCCAAAAAGCTCCATTATCATTACTTGTGGTTTGTTGACATAACAGATATTGTTAGTGACATCTGTACATATATATGCGTACATATGTACACATTATATATGTATATATATTCACATACATATACACTTGACATTTCACAATATTATTTATTCCAGCATAGACATTTTTTTATAACCCTTTTGGTATCTTGTTTATTAATACCTGGGAATTTACTTCTTTTCCCATATACAACTACCTTTATAATATGATTAGAATATCACAAGTCATAGACCCTATATACGAGCATAGATATGTATGGCATTCATTTCCCTATTTTGCTTGGTTTTACTTTATTAAACTTCCATTCACTTTATAAGTTTATATCATATATTTCGTTATTGGGACCTGTATCATATTACACTAAAATCCGTGATGACAGTTTCTTTCTTTTGAAAGTCCGTCTGACTTTTTAGATTTAGCATGTTATTTATATCCTAATTTCTTTTTTGCACACACTTGTAATGTAGATTGTAAACAATCCCAGATGTCGCACTTTTGCGCATTTTTTAGAAATACATGCACATATACCAGCTTAGTCAGTATATTAGTTCTCAGTTTTTTACCTTAGGAAAACTTTTCTAATGTATTAATGGTCCAAGTTTTTAAGTCATATTGTAATACGCTTTTCACTGGTTTATGAATTGACGTTCATTGTGTTTATCATGTGACGTCATGGCGTTATTACGCCCCCGAAGAGCTAGTGTAATATAGGAATGGATTATATATCAATCGAAGATAACCAGTCAATTTATTTGCGACCTTCGAAGATTAGTGATGGTCCTATTTGTTTTAATCCTTGACCCTCTGGTATTTTATGGTACGCTAAATTTTATCGCTACTGTTTATTTCTCAACATATATATATATATGTATTATAATTTGAGATGTGTGGTTTTGAAAAGAACTGAAACACACTTTTAAAGATTTACAAAGCATTTGAATGACTGAAATTATATGATAGTATAAAGTTTTAATTTTTTTAATATATTACAATATATGTGTTTCACAGTATTGTTTTTTTATGTGACTTCTCGCTAGAGCTGAATTTTAACTGTGATGTTAGTCTCACTTTAAACCTGGAACGGCAGGGTTTTGTAACAATGATGTCAATGAGACAATTATTCCTATTAATTAGAAATGCTTTGGTTACCATAGAGAATAATTTTCCCGCTCAGGGTTGTATATAATGTGAGCTTCTTTTTAGTTTAATTATAATCTGATGAAGCGTAGATGTATACTACGTGAAAGCGCTTATTTTTCCTTGGACATTAATAAACCTTTTTTTGGAGCTTTATATGGGATTGGACTGAATTTTGTCATACAGTTCGTTTAGATATCGTGGCTGGTAACTCTTGTTTTGATTTTGTGCCTTTGAAAACTGTTAAAGCATTTAACACTGTCAGACAGCAGGTAGAAATGAATTGTTCCTCTTATAGAACTAATAGCTTTAAAAGCTTTTAGATGCTTTGTCCATACTTTAGTGGCAGACAGAAGTTCTAACAGCTTTTAAAAGCTGTTTTACCTTCTGCCACTGCATTTCTTTCAGTCAGAACTGCCTCTTATTAGTCCATAGCTAGAGATCTGTTAAGAACAGCATTTGGTGATGCTTAGCAAGTTGTTAAGGTAGTATCTTGCACATTGGACATGCTTAACAAGTTCATCTTTCTCCCAACTTGGGAGCATATTGCTGCATTCCATAAACTATAAGTGCATTACGGATTGTTATAAAACTAACCATTACTTTATGGTTTTCAGTTTTAAAATTTTTAAAACATTGCCCATCTAGCTTAAATGAACATTAAATTACCTGCATTATGTGCAATCAGCCATTCCTTTTTTTTTTTTTAATTTTTCAGTTTGGGAGTCTTTCCACATCTGATTTTAATTGTTTATTGTTATTTTTATGGATCCGTAGTGGTGCAGCGGTAGCATTGTTGCCTCACAGCAAGAGGTTCTCCCATTTGATTCTCGGCTGGAGTGCAGGGAGTGCCTTCTGTGTGGAGTCTGCATGTCCTCCTTGCAGTTGGGTGGGCGTTCGAAAGACATGCATAAATGGGCGTTCCTTCATTGAAGGTTGAACGTCGAGCTGGCACCCCGACGTTCGTGAAAATCTACTGCCAATCATTAGCGGACCGGAGTTCTGCTGTGGCGACCCCTAACTGGGAAAAGCCGAAAGACAAACAACAACAACATTGTTATTTTTATTTTTGTGACCATTTTTGGTTAATGTCTTATGCTTTAAGTCTCTTGTACTTTCACTGGGTCATGATAGAAAAAGCGCTATAGTGCTCCGGATATGCTGGCAGTAAGCAGATAGGTAGATCGAACAGAAAGCATAATGGTGGAATTCTTCCACATTATATCTCCCCGTCTCTCTCTGTCTCTATCTGTTTATAGTTATCTATCTGAATCTGTATATATAGACAGATACACACACACACAGACCCACAATCATATAAACACACACATATTTTCTTTTCATAACCATATGTCTGTGCTGTGTTAAAAGGGTATGTGGCTCAGCCATTATGAAAGCTTTACAGAGATGGAATTACTACATTTTGTTTCTAAACACATAGTAAATGGGTCATTTCTTCACCTTCATCACATATCTGTTTTGTTGAGAATTATACCACCCCTTATGATTTCCTGCTGAGAATATTAAATATTTATCACCTCAATCTGTATGTGCACATTAAGGAACACCTAACATGTTAATCCCATGAGTTTCTGTTATTTTCTCATAATTAAATAAATGGGATACAACTAAAGCATTGCTACTTTTTCAGTCATTCCTAATGTGGAGAGCTTAGCTTTTCTTACAATTATAAAACAGAGGTCAAGTGCTATAACCATTGCAGAATCTTATTCTTGAGCCTGTCAGATCCAAAATGTACAGCTTTTATAATTTCAGAGGATTAGATACTGCCTTTCCAATATTTCTGTTGTACTTGAAAGCTGCTGTTTAATGAATATGAACCGAGCTAACATACAGAACTGTTTCATGTTTCATAATTCATAATGTGATACAAACTGACCTGGATGGCATTTTCTTATAGAAAGGGCAATCAGCTTGCATCAGAACTGAAGTGTATGCCTGTAAGTGACTTAGACAGCCTGTCTAAGGATATTAGTATTTGTGTATTTCTGTTAAGAAAGATCAAGCATAAAGAGGATTCATTGGAATTTTCCTGATAGCTTAGCCATTTTTGTACTTATTTTTTTAATTAATTAGCTATCCATGTAAAATACAATCACTTGAAGATATATACATTTTATTTGAGCTTAACAAAGATGAAATAGCTACTTGTTTCCAGAAAGGGGGCACCCTGTTAGAGCTGAGAAATAGGCACATACATTTTTTCAGAGAAAATAGAAATAGTCAATGAAAAAAGTTTTCTCTGAGAAAAGAGATTTTTTTTTTATTTTTGTCTACCAGGATATCTATCTACATTAAGAATGTTGTCTGTGGTTTGAAAGTATATCATAGACTTCCAGAGTAAATGGGTCTAGGTTAGTCCGGCATGCCATTTATCAAAACGTAAATGCTAATTACTGAGAGCTATGTTTGGGAGTAATTGAGTCCTCAGTAAGTACTTTATTGGTTAGCTTTCTGTTTCAGTGCCATTTTAGCAAATGCTATACAATGAACCATCCAGAGCAGCAATGCATTCTTAAAATAATTTGATCTCTCTTTTTGCATGAAGGGACGCCCTTCTCTAAAATTCATTAGCGTAGTTTGAACAGGCATTACACTTCTCTTCCTGTGCATTGCACCCCCATAAAATCTTTTATCTATTTTTTATCAAACAGTGCAAACTACTTGAAAGACTTTTTGAAAACTATTTATTGATGTCAGGTATTGATCTTCTGATTATAAAGTGTACAGCTTTTCATGATTTGCTCCTATTAGGGCTACTATTTCTTTTGAGCAGAGCAGCTCAATAAAAATGTACATCTTAGCAGTTAGCATCCTTCTTTGAATAACTAAAAAGGAAAAAGGAGAATTTAATCTATATTTAGTCAACCATCTTGAACATTTGAACAGGAAAAATGTAGCAACACATATGAAAATACTTTGAAGATGAAAAATGGCAAATATATTTTATAGTTGCCATTTTCTGGACAACACAGGAAGGCTAAGTGTATATCTGTTCTTGGGTACCAAACTGGAAAAGTACATGACACTGCAGTCATTCTCCCTGGAACCAATATGATCTTATCATCTAGTAAGAAGTTTCCCTCATCAGATTTGGTACCACTAAGTACCAGTTTGACAGTACTATGCCCCAGATAACTTTGAGCAGTGACGCTGATTTTCAGAAATGTTGAAACCAAAAACATACCAAGTCATTTCTACTCTTGAAAGAATATGTTTGCTACATATGTCACTACTGCAGATGCTTGGTATTGCGCCACACACAGCAAAGTCATTAAATGATTATCTGAAATGCCACAGATGCCTCAGAAGATACAGGACATTAATTTAACCTGTATTTAAAGGAGTGCATCATTTCAGCAACTGTTACATCGTTGTCAGGATATAATGCCCATCAGTGGCGGCTGGTGACTTCAAATCAAAGGGGGGCTGCAGGGGATAGCTGAATGGGTGGGGTCAATGGGAATGGGTGTGGTCAACTAGAAAGGGGAGGAGCTATGCTCAAAACCACAAAAACTAACTTTAATTAAATATGCTGCCCTGGGTGCCAAACCCTCATTATGAGAGTCCAATCAAGACAAATAAAGTGTAAAAGAATAAAAATATTTAAATGCATTGGCTGCATGACAGCTTACTTAATATCTAGATGGAAACAAAAAGGTTGTGAGGCATGAAAAAATAAATTACTTTTTAAATACATTACGGGAATGCCAGTCAAAATCAAGTATAAGAAAAACAAGCAGCACTCAACTCAAACTACTTCTCCTTGCACTGCAGTTCTAATTATAATTTATATTCAGCTTTATTAAAGCACCAAGTAACATGCTGAAAGTAACAGTCTCTGTGATGCCCCCACTTGTAAAAATGTTTCTTATCCAAAACAGACCTGCTGCCTGACAACTATCTACTTGTTTCATGGGGAAAACACGATCAAAGTAAAAATGAAAAGCAAACAAGAAACAAGCTCAAGATACATTGCTTAAATTATTACTGTACAGGTTATGGACCACACATGAATGGCATTCTGTTTAGTTTAGTGGTAAAGCCCTCAGAGATCACTAGAAGTCTCCAACAAGTGTAATGAGCTTCTTAAAATAATGTAATCCTGTCCTTTACTATAAATACTGTCATATGCATTTCAATATTCAATGCTTATACATTATCTAGTTAAGTATTCTCTGCATGGCAACAACAGAAAGGCTTCAATGTTGGCAATTCTTTAACAGTATGCTTATTAAAGCTTACTTGCATGTTATGATCTCAGACAAGCTTACTTGATGGTCATTAAAGCATTGTTACTTAAAACACAGAGCAACAGGCACTTTGAGTAATAAGCATAAATCAACAGCACAAAAATATGACAGAAACCAGACCATTCTGCAAAATCAAGAACAGATGAAAAGCCACTGCAGTACTTATGTCTACCTTGTATGGGGGGATACCCTGCACATTTACACTGCATAACTGCTCCTTGCTTTGCTTGGACACATCTAGAGTCACTACATGGGGGAGTGGGGTGCAACAAGTATGTCACAATTTGAAATGTCTCTGGCTGACGGTGATGGCCCTAACACATTTGTCATACCTCTCACCCTCAGAGCAAGAAATCTGGGCAAAGCCATACATAGAAGTGGGACAAAGGCCCAAGAATAAGGACAATTTTTAAATATTGCTCTTATAAACTTAGAAAGATAATAGAATAGTAGGTCTTGCATTAGTATGAATTTTCTGAAGGATATGAAATCTGAAACTCAAATGCCTGTCATTATTTTCTAACTTCAGTCTTTAATGATTTACCACTAATTTGCCAAAAAATGCAATTTTATGAAAAATGGACCAAAAATGTGATGCAACAATATAAAATAGCCACACAATACAGCTGGGAACCTGTCAAAGAAGGGACACTTTTTTAATATTAGTACTGCTAACTTGAGCAGCTGACAAAATAAAAGAGTCTACATGCATTTCTGAAATAAAAGTAATCTATAACTCTGATTATTACAGTTATTTCTTAATTGTAAACCCTCCATGTTTTCTTCCAAAATTGCTATTTTGCAGAGGGATTATTAGGGGAAGAGCAACATTTTGAGCCAAATTCAGGGACAGTTGAGAGGTTTGGCTATGCCTAATTCTATAAAGCAATTTGCATGTACCTCTCAACCTGTTAATGCAATAAATCTGGACAAGGCCAAATATATTGGGGGAACATATAAACAGTACTAAAAATTGCTCTTGTATAAACTGGGATAGTTGGTAGAACAGGTCTTACTTTAGCATGCATTTTTCTGAAGGTTATGAAGTCTGAAACTAGTGTGTCATTATTTAGTGACTTAATTCCTAAATGATTTGCCAGAAAACCACAAATTTTATGAGGAACAAACCAAAAATAAGAAGCAAAAACCTATTCATTCTTTGAAAATCTGGACAGTTGGGAGGTATAGTTCAGCTGGGGCTGTCTAAGTTTGCCGCCCTTCCCCCTCACAAAACCATGGTCGAATGGAGCCTCCCCCTGCAGCCATTCCAATGATTCATTATTTTGCTATTTCACTCCATTTACCATAAACACTAATGTGCATACTGATTTACTTCTATGATGATTTGAACTTCATTTGAAAGTTTTATTTTGCATTTTACAGCATAAACACTAAGACATCTGCTAAACAAACTTGGCATTAAAACTTCTCTGCCCTTGAAACTCACATTCATTGAAACATTAAAACCCACATTCAAAGAAAATACATTTTACCCGTGGCAGATAAAAATTAATTCTGGGCTGTTTTCAAATCATAGGCCCCTTGCATATGAAACATACATGTGCTCTTTGATACACCTTCCTATTGCTTTGAACATTTTTCCAGTAAACAATGAAACAAAACTGCCCAATTCAGAACATTTCCATCATAAAAGTGTACTCAAACTTCTACAGTCCACTATTATCAGTAAATACGCACAATTCTACAGTCCACCATTATCAGTAAATATGCACAATCTCTGAAGTAGTAAAAAAGTCATCTAAATAATTCCACGTAAAATAAATCTGTAATGAAGAGGTTGCTGCTAGCACTCACCTTTATATTTCATGGTTTCATCGAAAAATAAAGTGTCCGATGCCCCTGAGGAATAAATTGCCCAAATTACATTAAAAATAAGCTAGTAATATTGCAATAGGAAATGGATGGCAAACTCATAACAGGCTCATAGTTAGTATCTTAACTTTCAGTACGGCAGCATTCACCCCTTATGGGAGTAGAACCAACAACCTTCTGCATCAAAAGCAAGTACACAACCTGTTGTGCTATTAGCAATGTGAGCTGACTTAGCATAATCAGCACTAAACTTCTCTTCCCCTGCAGCTCTCAGCTCCTTGTAAAATCTACTCAATACTCAACTGCATCTCAACTTCGCAGCACAAGAAGTCTGGAAAAAGCCAAATTTATTGGGGTGGGTCAAAAGGGCAAAACCAGGGACACATTAAACATTGCTTGTATAATCTTGGAAAGCTGCTAGAATAAAATGCTGTGTTACCACCATACATTTTACTGCCAAGGTCCCTGTGCAAAAGAGTCAGAACAGCATACCACTATGCCAAATCACCTGCTTTGTGAAAGAAAAATGCTGTGTTACCACCGTACATTTTACAGCCAAGGTCCCTGTGCAAAACAGTCAAGAGCAACATACCACTATGCCAAATCAGCTGCTTTGTGAAAGAGAGGAAGACTGAAACGTAAATGGCTATCATTTAATGAATTCAGTTCTCACCATAGCTGTCAACCTCTTAGCACAAAACACCTGGACAAACCCAGTAATGAGGGAATACAGCCCTCAAACATATTCAGTGAATTCAGTTCTTGCCATAGCTGTCAACCTTAGTACAAAAAACCTGGACAAAGCTACTAACAGGGTATTACAGTCCCAAAAATAAGGACAAATTTCAAATAGTCATCTTATAAACTTAAAAAATTGGTATAATAAAAGGTTGTGTTACTATATATTTATTGCTGGAATAAAAGTTGTTTTACTATGTATTTTCTGAAGACTATGAAGTCTGAAATTCAAATGCCTGTCAATTTTTCTTCTGATGGAACAAAAACAATTTTCAGCAGAGGCCCAGGAAGAAATACTGTAGACACATGTCTTTGCAAAATGGCAGGACACCAGAGCAAATCCACACAAACACAGAGATAAGATGCAGACTCCACACAGAAGGCACCCCAGCCATGAATCAAACCACAAATCCTATAGCTGTGAGGCAACAATACTGCCACTGCACCATCAAATATGTAAGGAATTAAACATTCAGAAACCTGAAGTCTGAAATTCAAATGCCTGTCAATTTTATTTAACATTTGTTAATCAGGACAGTCTGACTTGGAACAAAAAAACAATTTTCAGCAGAGGCCCAGGAAGAAATAATGCAGATATGTCTTTGTAACATGGGAGGACACAAAAGCAAACCCACACAAACACAGGGAGAAGATACAGACCCCACAAAGAAGGAACCCCAGCCAAGAATCAAACCTGAGAACCTGCAGCTGTGAGGCAACAATGCTACCACTGCACCATCAAATAAAAGCAAACCCACACAAGCACAGGGAGAAGCTACATACCCCACAAAGAAGGAACCCCAGCCAGGAATCAAATCTGAGAACCTGCAGCTGGGAGGCAACAATGCTACTACTGCTCCATCAAATATCAAGCATTGCAACATTTACAAACCACAGATATTATGAGGAACAGATCAGATCAAATATTAGGCAAAAATCTACAATTTTTATACAAATGGTGGTGGGTAGGGAACTCAAGTCTTTAACACCTGCATACAGGGTACAGGGTTCAAGCCTGAGGTATTCCCTACCACACCACCATGAGTCTAACCACCAGTATATTGCACCTGGGGCATTTTCACACACACACACACAGACACACACACACACACACACATCTGCAAGTAAATCACCATACATAAATCCAACACACTTACCTGCAAGTAAATCACCATACATAAATCCAACACACTTACCTGCAAGTAAATCACCATAACTTCAATATCCTTTCTCCATAAATCCAATGCAAGTACATCCAAACCCTGCCCGCGACCTGCAATACATCCAAAGACCCGCGAGATCCAAACCCCGCCTGCAACTCCAGACCCACCTGCGAGATCTTCCCGACGAGAGACTGCAGCAATTCCAGACTGCTGGTGTTGCAGTCCGACCCCGACGCATTTTCCCAGCGAGTCTATGCAGTTTAAACTGCATAGACTTCTGGGAGCTCCATTCCTCGTGTTTCCCTATCAGGACTGCCTGGAGCATGCGCAGAGACTCTCAGCAGCAGTCCGGACTACTGCGCATGCGCGAAGTCCGCAAATTTTTTAACTTTTTTTTCTTTTTTATTTATTTGTTTTTATTTTTATTTCTTTTAGTTTCAGTTGAGGGGGCTGCAGTCTGGCACTCCAATAGCACGGCCGCCCCTGATGCCCATATACATAAAGCTACTACAGTAGTGATTTATTCAAGCATTTTCTGTTATACTAAGCTTTCTTACATAGCTGTACTTTTTGTTAAATGAAATTCTGTGTGTTCTTAGCCCAAATTCAGCACAAGTAGAAAGTTCCAGTTTTAAGACTATCATAGGCTCACACAGCATACCACTGTACAAATGTAAAGTGTAGAACCAAAAAGCAAGAAGCAAACCACAAAATGTGTAAAGTCTGGTAGATTAGGTTCCAACAGGCACAAAATCCAAAGCACAATGATGTAAAACAAAAGTTTTTAATGTAGAAAAAATATAAAAGTTGTAAGCACTTTTGTTTAAAACAGTGTAAACTTCTTCAGACAAAGCTGTAGGACAAGGCAAGCATTTAAATAATACACAGATGCATCTAATTGAGCACAGGGAAACAACTAGCACAAACCTGACTTAAAAATTAACCCTTTAGTCTCACAATTCATACTGTTGAATGTGTGTAAAAATACAATATTTAAAAACATTATATTTAAACAAAAACCTTGTCAAATAAAAATGTTATTTTGACACACTAAAATTCCAGTGTTTACACTTGTTTTAAATCATCGTGCTTTGGATTTTGTGCTTGTTGGAACCTGATCTGCCAGACTTTTCACATTCTGTACAAATGTAAAGTATTTATACTATTATAAGGATCATTTATGAAATGTTAAGAATTCTGTGACTGAGATTCAAACCAGATGAAACAAACCATTTGAAGATCTGTGGGGAGTTTTGGCATCACAATCTCTTACTTACATATATAAACTCTATGCTAGCACTACAGCAGAGAAAATTTAAAAGCCCAATCCATTACTTCTAGAACAATAACAGAAATCATGCCAGTAGTGGTTTTCTGTGCGGTTAAGCAATCATGGTTTGCATTTTGAGAAACTGTACTCAAAAACTGCAACATTCTGGACTTCACAATTGACCGGAAGTAGGAAAGTCATGCCCTCCATATTGTTTCTTATTTGTTTTCTTGTTTATGCATGTTAGTAAACTTAAAGAGTTTTATAATGCTTTTAATAAGTTGTATACTCTTAAAGCTGAGATCTGTCATCAACTCACTGTGGGATTCTCTTTAAGAATAATTGCAATAATCTCCAAGAACCATGCAGCTGTTTATTCAGACATAGCCCCATGACATGATGTAATGCCAATGTCTTTACCTATACAGTTAATTAAATGAAATAACTTAATTAACTAAATTGTCAGTATTTTATCTCTGAAGTGGGAGCATTTCTTCAGTCTATCTTATCATGGTACTTAAAAGGGAGAGAGCTTTTCTCCCTCTGAAGAAATCTGGCTAAGTACAGACCCCACCCCATGGTTCGAAGCATCCACCTGCACAACAAATTCTTTGCTGTAGTCTCGACTGGCTAACACAGGGGGTCCTGCCAAAACTTATTTCAGCTTCTAGAATGCCTGCTCACATGCCATGGTCCGCACTTCCTTATCTGTCCCGTTTGTAGTTGTAAGGTCTTTGAGGGGAGCAGCTATGATACTATAACTGGGGACAAACTTTCTGTAATACCCTGCTGTCCCTAAGAATGCCCTCACCTACTTTTTGGTAACAGGTCCAGACCATGCCTGAATGGCTTCAACTTTGGCAGGCTCTGGCCTGATCTTACCACTCCCCACTCTATGTCCCAGGTAGGAAACCTCTGTCATACCCACCTGACGTTTGCTCGGCTTAATGGTCAATCCTGCCCTCTGAAGTCTGCCCAGCACCTCCCTGACATGTTGAAGGTGCTCTTGCTAGGAATGGGTGTAGATGGCAATATCATTTAGGTAAGCAAGGGCAAACCCTCCTGCTAGGATATGATCTACCAGCCTCTGTAAAGTCACTGGGGCATTTTTCATCTCAAAGGGCATCTTTGTAAACTCATACAAGCCAATAGGACTCACAAAGGCTGACCTCTCTCTACCACTGAGAGTCAAAGGCACCTGCCAGTAACCCTTGGTAAGATCAGTGGTTGTAAGATACTTAGCCTCACCCAACTGCTCTAGGGCCTCATCTGTCCTAGGCATGGGGTAAGCATCTGACTCTCTGTGACTATTTAATTTCCTGTAGTCCACACAGAACCTGGTGCTGCCATCCATCTTTGGCACCAGTACCACTAGGGAGGCCCAGGGACTGTTTGACTCTTGAATTACCCCTAGTTCCAACAATTTCTGTATCTCCTCCCTCAGAGTCTGTTTGACTCTCTCAGGCACCCTATAAGGGGCCTGCCTAATAGGCCTTTGGGGTCCTGTATCCACCTGATGCTGCACCGGGTGGGTGCACCCTGGTTTCCCAGTGAACATGTCTCCAAACACCTGTAACACTGCTCGGATTTCTCGAACCTGGGTTGGAGAAAGCTGCTGGGACATTACTACTCTCTCCACTGAGGTGTCAGTCCAAACCTCATTTAGATCATCAGTCACCAGATCTCCCTCTGACTCCTCCTGCAACCCACTGCAAATACTCAGCACAAGGGCCTCCCTATCATGGTAAGGTTTTCTCATGTTAACATGGTATAGTTTGTGCCCTTGCCTTCTGCCTAGCAGTTCCACCATGTAGTTAACATCACTTACCTTTCTTACCACCTTATAGGGTCCCTCCCAAGCTGCTTGCAGCTTGTTGTGTCTGACAGGAATGAGAACAATTACTTGCTGTCCTACAGCCTATACTCTCTAGCTCGAGCTTTCCTGTCATTCCATATCTTTTCTGTTGTTGAGCTTCTGCCAGGTTCTCCTGGGCCAAGCCCATGAGTTCCCTGAGCCTTGTTATGAGGTTTAGGACATATGCCACAACAGGCTCCTTGTGAGATTCACACTCACCTTCCCACTCATCATGAATTAAATCTAGAGGACCCCTCACCCTATGCCCATACAACAACTCAAAGGGTGAAAAACCCATGGATTCCTTGGGAACCTCTCTGTAAGCAAACAACAGATGGGGGCAAATATTTGTCCAACTCCCTCTTAAACTGGTAAGCAAATGCCTGTAACATGGACTTGATTGCAGAGTTTAACCTCTCCACAAGACGATTAATCTGGGGATGGTAGGGTGTGGTCTTCAGGTGCTTCACCCCACAGTGCTTCCACAGACAAGCCAGCAGGTCTGACATGAAACTGGCACCTCTGTAAGGTAGTATTTCTTGTGGGAAACCTACCCTGCTGAAAATCTCTAACAAAGAATTTGCCACCTTTTCTGCCTCAGTGGAGGACAAAGCCACTACCTCAGGGTATCTTGTAGCATAATCGACTATCACCAGGATATACTTCTACCCTGTGGAACCTGGGGTACTCAGAGGCCCAGCAATATCCATAGCTACCCTATGAAATGGCTCCTCAATCACAAGCAAAGGCATCAAAGGAGCTGTCACCTTGTCTCCTGCCTTGCCTACCTTTTGGCACTGCTCACAGGTCCTGCAGTACCCTGTTACATCTCCAGAAATTCCAGGCCAATAGAAGTTCTGCATAATATGTCTCTTTGTATGTTTTATGGCCATATGACCTGCAAATGGAATATCATGGGCTATGGCTAGGAGCACCAGATGGTAGGCTCATGGCACTACCAACTGCTGTGCCCTCACACCTTCTAGCCCTCCTTCATGGGTCCACTCTATTACTGACTAATTTCCTGTAGTCCACACAGAACCTGGTGCTGCCATCCATCTTTGGCACCAGCACCACTGGGGAGACCCTAGAAAAGTAGCATGAACATTTACAAGTCACAGTTAATTTTAATTATACCGTCCAGTTACATTTAGATTTTTATCTCAAGTTCATACATTTATAAATATCAGCATCATTTTATACAAGGTAGAACAATTGGAAAAATATGGGGGTTGTTTCTGCAATGCAATGAATCAGAAATAAAAATGGTAATATCCCTTTAAAGGAGATCAGCCTGGTCCTCATATATTTGATACCTTAGTCTAGTATTCTGAGGCTGTAAAAGGGTAATTTTCTATATCTCTAGATGCCAATTATATTATGCTTCTTTGGTCTGCTTTCTTTCTAGCTGAAATTGCAAACTGAGCACTTAAAGGTAATTTAGATGGATAGCTGTAACAACTATGTCAGCTTTTATTTACCATTTAAAGCACAAATGTTTCTGAAAGAAAAAAAAACACTTAGGTTACTAGGAATTATGTCTAATAATCTATTCAACTATCATCTCAGAAGACTGCATTCTAAGCACATCCACTTCTTATAGGTGACTAAAACCGCATACTGGGTAAAATAATGTAATATACTTGATGACTGTTGCATTTGAATGTTTTTTTCTGAGACCTATGAACTTCAAAAAAAAGTTACAGTCAGTATTTTTTGATTAAATGAAAACCCATTAAATGTGGGAAGTGTGCCCAGCTTAAACCAATACTGCTGCATCCAAACTTTAGTGAGTAATCTGTTTTTTGCATCTAAAACTGCAAGTGCTGTACATTCTAGAAAGTATATTGTTAAATGCACAGGGGAAAAAATGTGCCATGTGCAAACTATCCTGTGATGTTGCTAGAAAAATGCTATGTAATTAGATCTCTCAGGGTCAGCCAGTCTGAGATCAATAAAGAAAAAAATATACATGGCACCGAGGGAAGTTATGAGGGATGGAATCCTTCAATCTTCCAGGAAATAACAGGAAACTCAGGTTTCATAGTTATCTTCTCTGGGGTAGTGAATGACAGAGAATGAAGATTTTATAACATGGCTTTCTGAGCCAATAAAGTATACTTACCTATGAGCAGTCTCTACATAAGTTAGAATTATTTTCATGTGGTCTATTTGCATGCTTATATTTTTTCTTAATTTTGTTTTTCTCAAATTAATCTGCAAAAGAAAATACATGCAGCTATACCCATAGCATAAAAATAAATTAATTATTATAGAAACCTGTGCTGTATTACTGTTTATGGTGGCGAGTCCCCAGAGTACATAGAACACCACACCACACCACACACACACACACACTGTGACATCATGCAGATTTAGCAATTATTTTATTTATTTTATCTAAATTAAAACTGATCAATTTAACTTAATTTAATTCATGTTTAGCAGATGTGGAAGCAATATAATTTTCTCTCTATAGCTGTAACATGAGTGTCACACATTTTCCCAGTGCTCCATGATGCTATACTGTTATATTTGTGTTGCTCGAGAAAAGACAGAAAGATATAAAGTCATCTGAGTTACTTTTTTCTGCAAAAGCACACTGCTGACTGTGCTTCGACCAATTTGTCAGCCTCGCGGCAGTGGCAGAACATTCAAGTACACATTCCTTTAACATTTGATTGCACATCTTCCTCTAACATTGTCAGTGAGAATGGTGCTTGAATCTGAGCTGTGTTTGCTGGCACATGAGCCATGTGAGCCTAGTCTTCCCTAGATATGTGAAGAGTGATATTCTGCAGGCTTAAGAAAAATAATTGTTAGGTACACCCGAATGTCCATGTCTCATTTACTCAGTTCTTAATGAAAAGTCTGGATCCTCCCTCTTCCATACAGTTGCAGGATAAAACTACAGCAAAGGCCCTGAAGATGGGTCAGAGAAATTTAAACATCTCTCCAACTCTGTCCCAACCACCTATCCATACTTACTCCCTAAACTCTCCACACATCACACTGAACTTATTTAATTATGCCCCTCACCTTTACCTGATATATAGACCGATTAAATCCATTTTAACTTTAATTAAAATAAAATTAAGTGGAAAAATTCTCTCAAAAAATATATTTATTTATTTCCAGTTTGATTACCGGGGAAGTCCACTGGGCCCAAATGACCCATTTTCAGTGAAGGCCCGGGGAGAAAAGCTCCAAGATACATTATACAGTATAGATACAAAGATACAAAAGTATAAAAGATTCATTATATAGAACAGTTACAAATAAGTACATTCAGTGTCACGCATAGTCAACAAAATTCATTGTCGGTGATCTTAAGGGTTATACAGTTTCATTTGAGCAAACACTCTTATGTATTAGGTGTGGAAATATTTTACATACATACGTTTACGTAAATGTGGATATGCTTTACCTGCAAACATTTAAAGTAAGATGCTATTTACAGTATTTACAAAGTTGAGTCGTGTGATAAGTAGCTATAAGAGTTGCAGAGAGCTTAGATATGCTCATAGGAAAATAGCTATGGGAGTTATAGAGAGCTTAGGAACCTGAGAGAGAACCCCCTGGGGGCATATGCTAAGAATGATTAGGTGGGGTGAAGGCAGGTACATTTCCATTTAGTGGACAGGTGTTTGAAAAGCTGGGTTTTGAAGTTTTCTGAGTTTGGTATGGTTCTTAGAGTGGAAGGAAGGGAATTCCATTTTTTTGCCTAGTGAGAAAGAGAGGAGAAGTTGGCCAGCAGGACGTTTAGGTTTGTGAATAGCAATTAAGTTTTGATGTTCAGATCTGAGAGTTCTGTTGGGGGTGTAAGGGGGAAGGATATTTGTTAGGGCTGGACATTTTGTTGGGTGAAATACAAGTCTGTGTGCAGTGGTGAGTTGGAGGTAGTCTAGGTAGTTTGGGAGTTCAAGCCAATTCAGGGATAGTAGGGTAAGGCAATGATGGGTGTAAGTTTTGGATTTGGTGGGAAATTTAGTAGAGATTTTATTGTAGCAGTTTTCTAGTTTGCTAGTGATTGAGGAGGACAGGTTGGTTAGGAGAGGGGCTCCATATAATAAGGAAGGAAGTAGATAAGTAGTGTCCAGAGTATGCCTAGTAGAGTTGGAGAGAAAGAGATTGTTCCTGTACAGCATACCTAGCTTTTGGTGGGTTTTCTTAATATTTTGTTGAATATGGATATCAAACTTGAGCTGTTCATCAGTAGTAATGTCAAGTAGTTTAGTGGAAGGAACCACTTCTATAGGTGAGTTGGTTTGACTAAGGACTTTGAAAGCATTTTTGTCGTAGGAGAAAGTCTTTGAGGGAGGGAATAGTAGAATTTTTGATTTATTTATATCAATAATACACCAATTTATTAAAACCCGCCTAGGAGTAGACATGCACCCTAATCCTGATTCAACATATCACAACCAACATCAATACAATTGTCATCCAAACACTAAAGTAATCCTCTATGAAAAACAAAACAAAGTTCTGTGCCTCACCAAAGTCCAGTCAAATAAACCAAAGTAAATATCCAAAATATCAGATGGATGAAGGGCAGAGGCCCGAAAGCGCTCATCACTTGTATGTCTATTTTTTAATAAACAGAAGGAGTTGGTATTCGAGCAGTGTCCAGTCTTATTGGTTTTTGACTAAAGTAACCCTAAAATGGTCTACCCTCCCATCCCAGTAATCTAACTCTTGCTGCCAGAAATATTAGAAGCATAAGAAATAACACTACTGAAGTGTATTATAAGATTACTTAACACAATCCTAATATTCTCAATATAACTGAAACGTGGCTTAAACCTTGCACAAATTATTCCAAAATTATCCCCCCAGCTATAATATCATCTGTAATGCTCATGTAACAAGGAAAGGTGGTGGTATTTCTGTAATATTTCACAACTACCGCCACATTTCCCCCTGTAACAAACCAATACTAAAATTCAGTTCAGCAGAGCTTCTTATTACATTTTTGAAAATAAACAAATATAAACAAGTATATATTATTGTCTTTTACACCCTTCCTTGTGAGCTATACTGGAAGATTTCTGATGAAGTTCTATAATAAAATGAATGAAACCATTAAAGGCAGTGCTCTTTGAGGTTTCTTCTGTTACACTATCTTGATGTTGCAATCGTCTGGTGTGGCATGCAGCATTCTTTTATATTTTATTAGTTGTGTTTGATGCTGTGTGAATATAGTTTTTTTTTAAACTGGAAGATAACTTACACTGGATATCCTTAACAATTCTACAAGAAAAAAATACTGCTAGGTGTCAATATCAATTGGTTGGACATAACCTCTAATGCTCCTACATTTAGCATGAACTTATACTGTTTCATACAAATAATTAATAGCCCCACACATTATAGTAGACATCAGATTCCTTATTAGATGGGATCCTAGTATCAGACCCTAGCAAATTCACTACCACGATTGCAATGTCTGACTCTGTCAGTGACCATCTCCCAATCTCTGCATAAAGACAACTCACGCACCTACTCAAACAGCATGTTTATAAAACAACATGCAACCTGTCCAAATAACTGGAACATCCTAAAAATCGGTCTCTTAGATGACACTATAAATAAAGTCATTGCAATTTAGCTAAATATCCTAAATCACCTTGCACCCCCTAGAAGGATGAATCTAAAAACAAATAATGCAATGTGGCTATCCTAAAAGAGTAGAATGATAATGCAAGATAGAGAAAGAGTGGCAAGAAAGACAAAAAAATATAAAACACCACAGTGTCTCAAAAACTTCAGAAGTCTTCACAACTATACTAAAAAACAAATAAATGACAAAAACTATACTATAACAACTTTCAGAAGAATAATAAACACAAGCCTACAAAAATCTGATCAACCATTAAAGTAATCTAACATCCTAGACAAAAATTCAACTCTAATACCTCTCCCAATAACTCAACACTCAAAACTGCAGTAGAATTCAAGTGCTATTTTATAGATAGTATAGCATCTCCAACCAAGGATTCCTCAACATCTAATCCCAATCCTGCCCAACAGCCATAAAACACCACATCCACTTTCACCTTCAAGCTTGTGCCCACATTCTGTATAAAACTATCCTTAAACAAACTTAAACCTTCCTCTTCTTCAGTGGATGACCTTCTAATGAAAACGTTAAAACAGCAGCCAATAGCATTGCCTAATCTGTCTCAATCCTTAGAAAGAGGCCAATCCAGGAATGCCACATTCCTTCTCTCTGAAAAAATAAAAACACATTATCCCTCTGCACAATGAAGGAAAGTCATCATACATTACTAACTTTAGGTCATTCTTAACCCCCCTCAAAATTATTCAAAAGCAATTACTAAACTATCTCTTGCAGAAAGAACTCCTATCCCCCACACAGTGTGGCTTCTGTCCATCCCTTAATGCTAACAATGCACTTCTAACCTTTGTAGATACTGTCAATAAAGCTCGAGATAATGGCAAATTGGCCTCCTACTCCTTATTTCTGGATTTGTCTAAAGCCTTTGACTCAATTTGTCACATCAAATTTCTACTTCAAATATCCTGACTAGGTCTTTCTCAGCCCACCCTTCCATGGTTCAAAAGCTACTTGTCCAATAGTCATCAGTCAGTAAATGGCACTACATGCTCTCCTCATACCTCCTGGTCCCAACTGATGTACCATAATGTTCTATCCTCGGTCCACTCCTCTTTAGCATTCTCACCAACACTCTCCACACCCACACAATGGACCTTCCTATGGCAATACGCAGATGGTTCCACATTCATATGCTTATCAGACAACATGGTGCATCTAAAAAAAAAATACTCAGGAACCTTTAACAGTCACTGAAACATGGCTTTGTAACTTACAACTCACGTTTAATGAAAAAAAAAAAAACTTTTTTCCCCAAATCTCTCCCTCATTAAAAAAAAATTAAAATCCTGTCTTTTAATAATACAACCATTGAAGTCACTTTTCTTAACAAATTATTAGGGATGATAATGGATGACAATCTGAAATTCAACCTGTATATGCAAAGCTGCATAACAAAAAAATCAGCAAAAGCTAAGGATGCTTTGCAGAGCTAAAACTTTCTCACCAATACAACTAAAACTACAATTGCCAGTACGTACCTCCTACTCTCACTACTTTATGGCACTCCCATGTTTACTAACCTCCTGGCATCACAAAATTCAAAACTTGAATAATGCTATAGTAAAGTGGCTAAATTTGCAGCAAATAACCTAATCAATTAGCACTACCAGATCAACTAACATATAGACAGCTTCTTAACACCTACAAAATTGTCCGACACTAAACACCATTCTACAAAATGATGTTCCCAATTGGTCATTATGCTCAAATGACCAAAATCTCCTTTCTATCCACCAACCTATGAAATCTGCTGGGCATTCTCTGTACTCATACCATGTTGCTAAGGCCTGAAACTCCTTACCATCAGGTCAATACCCTCCCTGCAGTCCTGTAAAACCATTCCGAAAGACCTCCTCGCCAAAATATAGTTTCATTCTTATTCAGCCCCAGAATAAACTATATGCCTAAATATGTACAAGTACCTGTTCATATTTTACACCTGCTTACTCTCCCCATTTCACTCACTTCCTTACTTTAATCTATTTATTTCCCATAACTTTCTTTCTAAATGTGTCATAAGCCTGCTTTTTTTCTCTCACTTTATATTGCAATTTCTGTTGTTTTATTATAGTAACTTACCTTTAATTTCTCTATAAAGTAGCTAAAATGTCTCTAAATATTAAATCATTGTCATATAAGTTGTATCTATTCTTAACCAATGTTTACACATTGATTCTAATTTGGTATAATTATTTAAACTATAGCTGTCTTAGATGTCTTTGTATTATTTTGAAGACTGTAAAATTATTGTTCTTAAAATGTTTCTTTTTTAAACTTTGGTAAACTTTGGTGCTTTACTCCCTGGGCCTCTGCTAAAAATGGGCACCTATGCAGTCAGACTTTCCTCATAATCAAATGTGAGTCAGTAAGTAAATAACAGAAACAGAATTTGGACTAGTTAAAGGAACCAGTAATGCAAAAAAAAAATTACAGATAAACTTTATTAAAAACAAAAAAGAGTGAGAATAGATGGCAAACTGTATTAAACTCAAAGAATAAACTTGTATCCTAAAAGAAAGAGATCTCCATTATATTCTAAACAATTTAGACTGTATCTTTTCAATATATAGCACCACTTCATTATAATAACAAATGAAACACATCAGTTAAAGCCAAATGGTAATATATTTCTCAAATGAATTCCACTGTGCAGGTCACTGGAAAGATACCATGTCTGAGCAGTGAGTCTAGGTGGCTGTGAAGTGATCAGCAATGGGAAGATATAGACAAATCACATGGGAGTTGTGGCCTAAGAGAGAGAGTAAAAAAGGGAAGGAAAATTCTCATACTCAGTATACAAACACCCAACAACTGACAGGCTGGGGAACGCAGAAGTATAGTTCTGTACAAACAAAAGAAGTCTGCACCTAGCAGTAGTGGCACTTCATTGCAAAGCACAGCCGATGTCAACACACTACCCATGAAGAGCAGCAAACACTAGAGGCAGACTTAGGGAATTCCCCACAGAACAGGACATAGACAAACACGTCCATGTGAAGGAGAGGGCAGGAAAGCCGAATCTCTGTGGTTGTAGAACACACCAAGGTGCAGCACATGCAGTAGAACATTGCCTGGTGACCTCTGTACTATAGGACTAAAGACTGCACAAAGTCATTTAAACAGAGGCAACTCCATGAGTTTTCAGTACTGTGATAGGGAACTGCCAGAGCCACAGAGTTAAAGCAGCACATCTGAGGGAACATACCAACAGAGACATATGCCCACTGGTGTGGAAATCCTGTCACAGTCCTATATAACACAGCAGTCACAGATCTCCTGAACAACAAGGTATACTGCACATACACTAACGATGAATACAGGGGAAGCTCAACATCAGTACAGCAAGTGTGGGTGGCACATCTGTTGAATGTACCTTGATACATGTTGTTTTCTGATTTGGCACAGTGCCAAGTCAATATGGCTAACCCATGTTAGTGCTAAACAAGGATCCTGTATCATTTAGAATGTACAACAGTGTAAGAAACTACAGAACATGCATAAAGAAGTCAAACATGATACATAGGGACGAAGCAATAATAACGGACCACCATGATGGAGAGGAGCTGTTGACGTCTTTCCCCCACCAACAAAGCCCAGATACCACAGCTTATGCCATCCCTACCTAGTTGGATATTTTAGCAACAGTACTTCACACCACCTGGTATATGCCCACCTTTCTTGGCCAACACTGTGTTAGAGATGACAAAATAGTATGTGTCCTGTAGCAGGGAGGTGAAGCAGCTGCTATCTTCCTGCTTCCTGAAATTCTAGAATGTGATGGCCTGACCACCTGGGTCTGCCACAAATCAATAATTAGGTTGAGGTGTGGCACAGCTGTCTGTACATCCAGCTGGGCTGACTCCATTTATTTTTCCTGGATCCTACTTATAGCACTACAGCAGGAGCATACTTTTGACAGGGTCAGGGGAATGCCTATTATTCCATGCAAGTTAGCCATTATGTCTAGGGGACATCTCCTAAAGCAAACATCCCAGGTTGGAAGGGTGGCCTAATGGTTAAGGTGTTTGCCTTATAAACACAAGGTACAGGGTTTGAATCTCACAGGGGATAACTGGCTAAGCTTCAAATGGCTCGCAAGGGCATCTAGCCTAGTACTAATCTATGAGCCTATGAATATTGGATCATAAATGTGACTACAGCAATGTACAGGATTTTTGCTGTACTGTAGCACACTTTTACAGACTCTAGTGCCCAATGCATATAATGTGCACCAAACACCACACACCTTTTCCCTGTCAGTTGGAAAAGGGTACTGGCACTTGCATACTACATTTAATATATAACTGACATGCCAGGCCTGTACCTAGTTTCTGACACATGCCATGTCACCACTGTCACAGTTTAGTTGGTGGGGGGAGCTAAAACAGTGGTTCTCTGAATATGCATTGTACCAGTAGCAGTGCCCAGATCACTGCAACCTGTTGTGTGCCTGTGGTTACTGTACCACAGACATTTAGCACTCTTTTTGACTGAGAGATTGGCAACCTATCACAGTCACTGATACTGAAGGGGGCATGTCCCATAACCTGTCCTTCAGCATCCTTCTAAAAACACACATTTTGCATTACATAACAGGTCCCATTAACAATCAGCAGAATGTATAAAACAAAAATGTATGTTTAGGCAGTACAATTACACCCTCCGCCTTGCTGAACTAAATAATTTTAAATGCATCTGATGCACTCTGTGTCTTCTCTAGCTGTATTCATGGGCCTCAGCAACACACCTTTTCTATAAAATCACAAATATTGATTCTAGGGGATGCTGAAAAAATCATAGAAAAGAAGAATGTTAGAGTCTGAAAGCTGCAGCATTTGCTGTATAACTTCTGCTTTAAATGTTCATATCTGAAGAGAACATTTAAAATGAATTTAACATTTAAGAATCATGCTGCCTTCTTCATTGTAACTCATGATTTTGCCTTTTGTAAATGTGTGTAATATGTAGTTTTATTATTTGCAAGTACATTGTTTTATTATCTTGTTTACCTCTGACTGTGTGAAATTTGATAGTTATATTTTGTTTCTCGCTCTTCCACATAACCTGGGCTGTACCTACATTTGTTCATGCTGTGATCAGTGCCCAGCCAGGTAAACAAAATGTAAATGAAAAATACTGAAAGATAATGAAAGATACTGCCTTAATGCATAAATGGAAATTTCGACATCACTGACCTATATTACATGTATGACTGGATTCTGAAAATATAGCCAAACTGGGATATGTGAATTTGTACATTGAGGGGCCAAGCACAGGGTGTGTGCAAGTCAGATAAACAAGCTCCAAAACATGGGTCCAGGCCAAGTAGCATAGTAGGGTGTGATACATGTTAATGGCCATAAAATGATATGGTAGTAAGTAACATTATTAAAATGAGCCTCTCCATGTGTGTTACAAAGGCAAAACAAGATCCTGAAATAACTGAGAAATGTATAAATGCTGTGCAATGGAGCTAAGCATACTGCATATTTGAAACTGACTGCATGCTTGTTTTCAAACCGAAGGAATTGCTAACTAATGCTACAGGTTGCTACAGCATTAGTAAATATGTATTTGCAAGGGACTCTTACTGCCACCGCAATAGTCTGCAGTGCATGACATCACTCTAGATGTGCCAAAGCATCCTACCACACCTAACATTTCTTGGGTTCCACAACACCAACATTGGTGTTGTGGAGCACAGTGGTGCCTTGGCATCTAAAAGTTATACAATGTAGATTGAAATTTGTATAAAAGCCTAACCATCCTTACCTATCGCAGTTAGACAACTGCATTTTTGTTGGACTGTCTCTGTTAGTGGCGTGTGCACCCGCAGGTCCAGCTCTACCTCCTACAGTTGCTTACTAGGCATTCCCACCATTCCCCCTACCTCAGACTTTTTGTGCCTAGCCCATTCTGGACCCTGCTGACAATACACAGAGCTACATGATAAGAATGCTACCAGTGAGCGTAAGCCCATTACTTACAAAGGTTAACTTCAACAAAACAACAAAATCTTGCTCCCATCTTAGAGAACGTGACCCCTGTCCAGTGCATTGTATACCAAAGTAGGTTTACCTACCCCAGTGTGCGATTGTTTTTCTTCAGGGCAGTCTGCTTGCTCTGCTGTACCCTGCACCATTCGCCCTTGCTTTGCTCGAGCTTACTCCGCTCCCCTACACTGCCCCCATTCCTCACCCACCCCCACTACTTGTAAATTTATCCATACTCTGTCACCTGACATTTTCCACTATCCAGTCCAACTACAACATATACAAGTCCCACCCATACCACTTACATATACTTACCATGCACTTTATCCCTAATTATAACACCTCGCTCTACTAGTATAGAGTACACTCCAATCTTCTCTCAATTGAACCCAGTCACCCTCCTAGCATAGCTTCTCTCACTACATTAGCAGCATGCCCCTATACCTACACCCCCAACTTTTCCGTACTACCCCTTTAATAGCCACAATTTTCTTTCCTCTCTACATACTTACCATTACCACACACTATCATTTTACATCCACCCAATTAACTAACCAAATACTCCCCACCGTATCACTCACAACTCCTTACCCATCTATACACATTACTGTATCCCCAACCATGTACAACACATCCTTCGACCTCACCGCACCCACTTATTATATCATACTATCCAAAAAACAACCAAGTCTAAGGTTCAACCTCCTGTTAAAACTGTCAAACATCACAACTATCAAATCCCAGCTAATGCTAGCAGACAATATTCACCCCAACCCAGGTCCAACATCCACTTCAAAGAACCCCCACCTCCATTCAACCATCACCATTCAGACATACTTATCCTTAACCTAAACATTCGTAGTGTTATGAACAAAATAGAAGAACTCCACTCCACTGTCTTGTTATATAACCCTGACATTATGCTCCTTACTGAGACCTGGCTCAAGTCACATGTTAAGGATAACTCCATAACCCCACCTGGATATAACATTCACAGAGCTGACAGAATTGGCAAAAGAGGTGGGAAAATTGGCCTGTTATACAAAAACAACCTGGAAATTCAGCTCCTTCAAAAGGAATCCCCAGATTTCAATAATGCTGAAACTCAAGTTACAAAACTCTCTATTAATCAGCACAAGCAGCTAAACTTACTAGGGATCTACATCCCCCCAGGCAATAACCTATCCACCGTTGAGGCAATACTTCACTGATCTTGCCATTCTCTTCCCCAAGAAACTATCCACCCACCCCCACCAACCAGCCACCATAACCTATACAACTTCACCCAACTTATTTTCTCACCCTCCTGAATTGCCAAAACCTCGGAAAGGGAATCCACATTAGATTGGATCCTCACTAACCACCCCAATACTGCCCATCAGTGCAGTACTCTGGCCAGCTCACTAAATGACCACAATTCCACTTATATACTAAGACAAAAACTCACAACCAACAACTCCCCCTCACTAATTTTCACCCACTCCCAATAAAACTTCCCCACTAACCTATTCCTGGACACCTTAAAGTACTGCAACTGGTCCCCCATAAAAACCCTTCCACTAGACCAATCAGCTGAATACTTTAATATCACATTTCTTAACATCCTAGACCACCTAGTCCCACCACAAAAAATCAGGACCCATAGTAACCCAGCCCCCTGGCTACAGAAATCCACTAGATCTTTACTCAAAGAAAGGGATAAGGCCTGGAATATCTGGCACCAACTAAGAACACCCACAGCCAGACAAACCTTCCTTGAACTCCACAATAAGGCTAAAAACAGATTAAGTATGACAAACAAAATCATTACATCAACTCTACAACAAAAACATAGCTCCAGCCCACATAAGTTCTGGGCAACTGTGAACAACATCCTCCAGCCCGGCTGAACATCTACACCCCCACCCAATATAGAAGGTTCAAACCTAGACATAGCTTCCAATTTTAACGACTATTTTACCTCCTCCATACTTACGCTCATCAACAATAAAGCCCCCACTGACCTCCCACAGTCCCCCAGTGGCACAATTAACAGCATCCCCTTCTCACTAAAACCAGTTCCAACATCAACTGTCCAAAAGCTCTTAGCCAAACTTAAACCCACCACTCTCGCTATCGACATTCTTCCAGGTGAATACCTTCAAATTGCAGCCAAAGTGATAGCCTACCCTGTTTCATTACTGATTCCATTGCTGAACACACCATTCCCCTGCATAAAGGTGGTCTCTCCGCCGACCTTGCAAACTACCCACCCATAGCCATCCTACCTCCCCTATCTAAGGTTCTAGAAAGATTTATCCATCACAAACTCCTCAGCCGCCTTCTCACCAATAATTTACTATGCAAACCTCAACATGGTTTTTGGCCATCCCATAGTACCACCACTGCCCTAATCCATTTTACCAATAATGTTAACACACACAGAAACCAAGGTAAACTAGTCTCTACCATTTTACAAGATTTATCCAAGGCATTTGATACAGTTTCTCATAATAAACTCCTAACCTGCCTTTCTGAACTCAACATAGACAACCCCTCCCTGCTCTGGTTCAAAGGTTACCTAGACAACTGCCTTCAGTCAGTCAAATGGCAAGACTCCCTACCCCCTGCCACTTCCAGTCACACTTAGCATACCTCAAGGTTCTGTTCTTGGCCCACTTCTCTTTAATATTTTTACAAATCAACTTCACCTAGCAACCCCAAATGCTGAAATAGTCCAATATGCTGATGACACAACTCTTATCTACTCAGCATCAAATATCCAGCTCCTCCAAAAAAACACACAGGAATCCTTCACACAGATGGAAAACTGGCTAAACAAATCTCAACTAATACTAAACCCCCCAAAAAACTCAACTCATTCTGTTCCACCCAACAAAAAACTAATGACCTTACGACCTTCTCTATACTCTCAGCCAATAACACACTCATTACCCCAGTCCCAGAGGCCCAACTACTATGAATAACAGTAGACCAACAACTAAGATTTAACAAACACGTATCCTTAACCATCTCCAAAGTCCACAAAAAGCTAGGTACCCTATATCACTGTAAAAAATACCTCACTTCTGAGTCCGGAACTGCTGTAGCCAGAAGCCGTCTCTTCTACATTACTCTATGCTTCCCCAATAGTAACAAATCTGAATAGGACCGACCTCAACAAACTTTCCACATGTTACAACAGAATTGCCATATTGTCTGCCAACACCACAACACACTGCCACCACTGCCAGACCCTACTAACTTTACACTGGCTTGAACTTCCCAACCTAGTACAATACCACCAACTTAGCCTAGCCTGTCAAATACTGTACTACCCTGAAAAAAACTCAGCCCTGTCTGGCCTATTAAAATTCTACAGTTCCAACAGACAGCTGTGCTTCATCAATAAAGCCTTAATAGAGAAATTTCCATGCAAAAACATCTCTGGGGACTCCCTCTTCACTAACACAGTGGCCAACATTTGTAATTCCCTCCCTGCTGACATTAAATTACAAAGCCAAACTTCTGCTTTCAAACAGCCCCTTAAATATTATCTTCTCTCCAACCGGCTATGCAACTGTAATGATCCACCTTAAGCCCCCCTCTTCTCCATAAGAGTGCTGTTCTACCTAAGATTCCTTGCTTTTAAGTATTTTCTCAATATTTCTAAACTGCATACATTTCCTAGAATACTACCATTGTCAACCATTATTCACAGAAAAAGAAGAACCAAGGTACAGATCCACTCAGAAAACTTTTATTTTAGCGCTTTTGTCCCTCTAATGGAAACTTCTTCAGAATCCAACCTTACTGTAAATATTGTACTCATAATATGTCTCTTTCCTTCCCTCTCTGACACTCCAGCACTATGCCTACTACTCATTTGACCTCCAGTGCCTATTCAGTTTTTAAATTCAGCTCCCTACACACTGTCAACTTTTTTGTATTATATTACTTACTTACTGTATTACCTGCACAACAACACTGTCTAATCTTGGTTACTATGATATTAACTGTACAGACTAACTGTCCTATTTTACTTTTCAAACTCTGTTAATTGAACTTTCACTACTAAATATTGTTAATATTAGTAATATGTTTACTATTGTAAATTTCTGGAGCTTTTCTCCTCGGGCCTCCACTGAAAAAGGGCACCTGCTGTCCACTCGAACTATCCCGGGAAAACAAATGTCAAATAAAATAAAATAAATTGTGAACTGGTACATGTAGCTAGAGACACCTGATAAGAAATTATGCACATGTATTAGCTTTATCTACAGCCCAGTGGGAGTTGTGGAGTACCTATCACAGTATGCGTGGCTTTATTGTCATTCAGATCAACAAAAGCAATGTATCACTGGATGAAATTTCATTGCTTCAGGCCCGTGTGCATTTCACAAAAGGGTGAAGGAAACATATAACAGAAGAAATTATAGACAGTATAGATATGAAACTTACCCACCACCATTTTTAAGATAGGAGGAGCATATAGGGTTCCAACATATATCAGAAGAGACCTGAAAACATGCAAGAATTCTATGTTATAGCCCATTTCTCTGAGGTACTAGAGGGCCATAAACTGTACCCAAATTTAGAAAAAGGCCCCACATGGTGAATTTAGAAGGTGTTAAGTGAACTGCAGTGGAAATTATTTCATCAACTGCCAGGTAGTCTGTAATGGACAGGATATAATCTACAATGTGTGTGCAGCCTACACCTGTGACCTGTACCAGTGATTTGTAGGTGGTGACTTCCCACAGGGGCATATTTTTGGTGATGATATTCTGTGGAACCCCATCTTATCACTCACATAAGAACTTCACAAAATCAAACAAACATTAGCTACAACCATTCCCAATAACAAAAAAGATATAAATATATATATATATATATATATATATATATATATATATATATATATATGTGTGTGTGTATGTTTTTTGCCTGCTGAAGGGAATGGTCATACCAGATGGAGGTGGATGCAGTATACTGTAGCACTGGCAAAGAAGCAGCAGACCTCCCAAAGTGTCGGAACATAATGCATAAGAGTAAAGCAAATACACTGCACTAAAAGTGAAGCATGCAAAATCAACGCAAGGCTCTGCAAAGCCATGCATATGCTGGCCATGCTGTGCATTACACATACCTAGCCAAAGTAGCAATGTATAAGGGGCAGGACATGCATCATCATTTGCACAGGTGGGTGAGGGATCATGTATGTGGATATCTTTCACAGGGATGTTTGTGAGTGTAAGTGCTGAGGAGTATTAAAGTAAAACGTGCTTTTCTGTGAAATGTCAATGCTGGGTGGGGGGGTTGAAAAGGGTTGATGTCAGTGGAGGTGTGTGATGCACTTGGAGCTATTGTGGCATGACAGAATCTCAGCAGTAGTTGCACTCTAGCTCAGTCTGCTGGAAAAATCCATGACATGCATGGCAGAGGGTTCAACTTCCTACGTATGTCCAGTTGCAACGGATGTACCATGACCCTAGCCAGATGCTTATGTGTTGTGTGACCTTGAGTGATATCTGCTATGAGATATGTTGTTGTGGCAATGGTCACTGTCATGGGGATACCTGCTCCTGGGAGTAGACCCCTCCACAACAGATGTTGCTGTGGAAGTGCTACCACTGTGAAAGCATGCTCTTTGTCATCAATGGGTATAATAAATCATCTGTCAATGCACTGAGGCACAAAACATTCAGTGTATGCATGACCCAGCACCAGAAATATACATACAACTTAGATGTAAAAATATAAACGTGATAAAAAGTAATACTGTGTGTATATACTTTGTGCAGATGGCTGTTGCTTGATGTACCTGTATATTATAAGATAAACAGCTTTAGTACATTTTATACTGATTAAGGAGAAATGAGGACTTACATGTATTAATAGACAGAAGTAAGGCCTGAGCCATATCCAGTGGATTATCTCTAGGGCCTCTCTGGCTTTGACCCACTATCCAGCATTGCACAGTGTGGGACTCTGTAGAGGTGCCACTCCTTCTGAGTGATGCCAGGGACTCCATCTCCATGAGATGTGTTACAGTTGATAATTCCCCACCTGTTTCCCTACCTTCCCATGACAAGTTATACTCTTGTTGAGCACCAAACAAATTATCACTGCCATTGTGGTACACATTTTATACCCATGCTTTTGGTTATCTACAGCATTAATATTTGTCACAGTATCATCCCATACCATGTCCCGGCAAACCTGATCAGCTGCATGCAGGACAAAGGGAAAGAAGAGCTAGAGTAACCCCTCATTCCCTGCATCCATGAACTTGACTTACCTGTGGCTATTCAGGCAGATTCAACAGTGTGCTTCTACTTTCCCTGTTTTGTAGGCATTGCAGTTTTGGTATAGAAAATCCTGAAATTACCAGCCTTGTTCTTCCATGGTGCTGAAACATCCTAATGCTACAACAAGTCTTCTCCTTTGCCATATAAGTATGCTGTTTGTGCATCCACATTCTTCGATTAATGTCAGGCTCATAGGTTTATAGAGTATATGTATCTCAAAAAAACAACTGACCAAGGTGACATGACTGATCCACTAAATATAAAAAATTGCTCCCTGTTAATATATTGACACTTGCTTTCCCAAGTCCTGAGATTATGGGGAAAAAAATGACCAAAAATACTGGACAAGTGTGAAAACTGAACATTGGCCTTATCCATTGAACTTTGTCTTTTTTTGTGTATTTTTATTTTTTGCTGGAGTGCAAGACATCTTGCACCCCTAATGTGAGAATCAAGCTCCCCATAGTCCCTGAACTTGTGTATACCAACTCCACGATTACCATACATCACAGTAAAAGGAATACTCAGAGAAACAGCAGTCTCAGGCTTAGCATATGTTGTGATGCCCCAACACTGGCCCAGTAATCAAGGACCTTTAATCCTCACCACTGGCAACAGTGGGGGATGTACACACTGGGAGGATGATACACACAGTAAAGTACAATTTCCCTTAAGAGCACACAGAGATCACAGTCTGGGTCTGGTTTCTCCCGATTTTTCCAGATCCCCAATAAGACTCCCCACTGGTGCAGCTATAGGGTTGAGGTGTCAGCTGAGTGGCCAAGTTAAGACCTCCAGCACCCTGTCTGTACAAATAGTGATTTATGTCCCTGCCCAAGTAGCTGACACACACACTTTGAGATTTGATTTATATACAAGCACATACACACACACACACACACACTTGGGGAAGTCTGGCATTGGCTTATTAGCTTTGCCCCCTTTTGCTCAGACTATAAGATAGTTCCAGCTACCACCAGCCAAATCTTTATCAGCTACTTAAGGCCCTTAACAAAGGGTGTCCAATTCTACTGTGTAATGTTTTTAATAATCCAAATGATAGTCTGACCAAGACTTGCAAGGCTATTCAGGAGTGGCCTGTACAGTGTCACCAAATACATATGCAAGTATTTTAACAGCTTAAATAGGTCTCACAAATATCAGCAACAAATATAGGGTTAAACATATTTAATAATAAATAAAGAACAAGATAATACTCAGTCAATCAACATAGTAAATTCAGAGTTCAAAATCACAGGAAATATTTTAAAGCAACATTGCAAGACAGTTTCAAATAAACACAGAAAACATCTAAACTAATCATTATTATATTCCTATCTATATCTAAGAGAAAATATATGCCCTACATCTTACAGCAAGGCAAGTGCAGCTGATGATAGTGAGTGGATGTTCTTGCTACCTCCAAGACAAAATACAAAATATACAGTCTCTCTCTGAGAGAGTTCTTAAATCAATATCAAATATTACTGCTGGGTTAGCATAGATGACATCATTTTTGTCACCTGACTTCAGTTCCCAGGTTGAAACATTAATAGAATTTAACATCTCTGTGTTAAAAATACATATCTCTCAGATGTTTGCTCAGAACTGTGCAGCTGCTAGGAAGTGATAAAGCAATAAAACACATTTATTTTTTTAAACCTAGTAATTACTTTCCTTTCAAGACAATACAAAAACTTCTGTCTCTAGACATTGTGTCTGCTGCACTGAAACAGAGAGAACATTTATAGCACAATCGTAAAACAACCTAATTTCAATTTATTTTCTTGAAGTTTTGCAGGTTAACCCTTTTATGTTCTAGTTTCTACTGTTAAAACATACATTTGCATCATTCTCAACTGTATTTAATGCTGTGGAAAGTCTTGCACTTGGCACAGAACAATTCATTTGTGAATTATCAACTAAGAGATCGCAAGTAATGGTAGAAGAACATCAAAGAGTTTAAAGGGTATCGAGCCCCGATGAAGTGGACTATCAGTATCACAGTAAGAGAAATACTTTAACACAAATCAGAATGTCTGGATATAGCCTTTCAGGAACACATTTAAGATTCAAGAAGAAATGTTTCCCGTCTTCTAGGCCGTGGTTAGGCGTCATGTTGAATAATGTGTGAAATTCTGAAAACCAGAGAAAGAAATGTTCAGCAGTTGACAGGAAAACCATCAGAATTTTGAGTGGGATGACATAAAAATAATTTACTGGTATGTAGATGAGCTGAAGCTCTTTTAGTTACTAAAGGGCAGAAGTGTAAGATACTGGAACATAAGATGAAATCTCGAGATGTTAAGGGATTAAAAAAGGGAAACAAGAAGTAGCTTGCTGTGATCAACAACTCCTTGGATGTGAGAAAGTACTTTCACAAAGTAATGATTATGGACTCATGAAATGGAATATCAGAACTAGGGGATGACAAGAAATCCACAGAGGCATCCAGGAGAGGGAGAAAGGATAAGGGGTAATGGAGGAATACAGTGGAGGTGAGTATTAAATATAATTAAAGTTAGAATAGAATAGGATAATTATAACCTTCTGCCATAAAGCATATATAATACATTATAATATAATCACATGGTCTTCCATTCATACATTGAACCTACTTTGTAGCTTCTGTCATTTGAGTTAATTTTAGAGAAAAATGTGTTTTCACAAAAGATATAAATTCTAAGTTCAGATTATGAAGACTTGCATTATTTTCTCATAGAGTTTGACTAATATATCTCCAGTTCTGTTGTAATTATGTCACGTGTATATGTGTGTGTGTGTGTGTGTGTGTGTATATGTATGTATGTATATATATATATATATATATATATATATATATATATATATATATATATATATATATTCTTATTCCTCCTTCTACAGTCTATTTTATAATGTTCTGAAAATAGGAAGATTTTTCTGACATAATGCTACTATACAGGAAGCTATCCTTGGTGAATGTAGTAATAACTGATGTACAAAGTTACTGAATCAATGTTTTATAATGCTAGAGTGATATTTTTAAGGCATTTACCTCACATCATTAGCACTAATTTCATTTCTGTACTGTATTTTTTTTCTCCTTTGTTACCACTATACTCTGATTCTCAGGCCTTGTGGACTTCCATGCTTTTTTCCATCCCTGGTATATGAGCTGCTGCAGTATTCATTCCCTCACAGCTTCTTTTAAAGTACGAAAGTATTATGTTATAATGCCTTGCCTGTGTCAAAGCTTCTATACCATAGTTTGGAACTCATGACCCCCTCCTCCAACATAAACCCATGACATTTTTCATGTTTCCATTTCACTGAGACTACTTCTGAGCCGTCTGGATGGGACTGCAAGTCAGGAACCTCAGTAAACCCTGGTTTACATGATAACCGAGCTTAAAAAGTTAAATCCAAAGGAGGAAGAAGACTTCAGAGCAGAGTGCCACTCGAACGAAGACTTTATTAGGTACAATGTTAAGCGCTTTCATTCACTAGTCACTGAACTTCATCAGAACAACTTAAAAACACCTCAAGTCTTTATATACCTAATCAAAGCAACAATTACCCAATTGCACAATGCCCTAATTCATCAATTAATTAATTAAGGCAACACACACTTTCCCACCACAAGGCATTTCAGTTCATTTCAGGGGTTATAGAGTTCTTTTATCTTTAGTGAGTAAATAGGGTTGGGCAGGAAAGAGGGAAGGAAAAAGCATTTGTCCATAAGCATGACAGCATTCCAGAAGATGTTAAGGGGTTCCTATCAGTTTTTCGAAACTTCAGCATTTCGAAAACCATATGTTCGAACTGTGAAGTCTGAAAACTGATTATCGCGAAGCCGCGGAATGCCAAATTCTTTCCCAGGGAAAGAATTCGGTGGGCCATTTCTGTGGCTTTGCTATTTTCAGCACTGTGGTGGAAAGTTACAGGTTGAGTTCAGGTAAGTGTGCGATTGTGCAGATGTTAGGGCATGGGTTAGGTGAGTTAGGGTTAGGGCGCGGGTCAGGTTAGTGTGCGATAGTGACAGACCCTAGGGTTAGGGTTTGGGTTAAGGTAAGTGGATAGATAATTGTGTATGTACAGTTTAATGTAGGGTTAGATGTAGGATTTTGTGTGTGTGTGTGTGTGTGGTTTGCTGTTTTTTTGGTGTGCTTGTGTTGTGTGTGTGTGGTTCTTGGAACAGCAATTTTTTTCCCTGGGAAAAAAATGTCTTTTCTAAGCCTTCGATGGTTTTGCACTTCGAGGTTAGAAGTTCGAACATATGGTGTTCGAACTTCTGCCTTTTCATCGAAGTGATATAGACCTGATGTTAAGTGATATAATTAAGATTTTAATACAAGATGACAGATTACCAAGAAAAAAAGAACCACCCCCTTCAAGAATCAGTTTTCCTTATATATTACAAAGTTTTTATAAAGTTTTATGTTTTAACAACCACCTGAAAAGCAGTAACATAATATAATACATTCTGACTCTCCAGGACATGAAATTCCACCTCCACTCTTGTTATAAATCATGCTATCATTCTAACAACGCTTTGATTGGAGGCCACTGTACCCAAGCTGCCACCTGTGCTGTGTCTCCTGCCTCATTAGAAGACTGTCTTTTTTGTTCTGTCTCCTGTGTCATGTCTGCCATAACTTAGATCAGCTTCATAAAAATCATCTATATTCTTGCCGAAATATTCAAAACAATAAAACCCTGTGTGCCCAGTGCTGGTTACATTAAATCAGCAAGAAGATAACATCATTGCTTTTTTTAAGATTTTCAGTGCACAGTTTTTACAGACATCAGAGTACGGAGAAAGAAATTGAGATGTTTGTCATTTCAGTCCTTGGTATTAATTTGGCCTTCTCACTTGTGCTGACTGCACAGACTGTTTCAGACAGGTTTTTAATTCAAACAGTGAGACAACCAAAAATGGTGAGGATCTGTTCTTAAAAATCCGATTAAATAGTGTGTCTCTTTAATCCTAATTGCTTTATTTTTTGCATGTTATTTGCTACACTAATTGTGAAGGTATTCATAGCTTGGTAATGAGCACACATTTGAGCTTGCTGGGTACATTAACGCTTCAGGCTTGATACTTTGTAGAATTCTAAAGCATTTTATTAAGCCAATGTATTTCCTTACTGAATGTCCCATGCTTTTCTCCATAGAAGGTAAGTGTAGGCTTTTAAATACACCAATAATATATATATATACATCTACATGTCTACATGTGAAATACTGAAATGATGTTATATATCAGCAAGCTACATATACAGCTACATAAAACATGTGCAGTGATAACTCGTATAGCACACACACACACACATACATATATATTTATTTGCATTTTAAGTAAGTATAATAAATCAGCTATATTACATTGCACCATTAGTCACTGTGGTGTTTGTGCAAACAGGAATACAGTAGAAATAATTCAACCCAGTGACAGACTGAAACAATCAATAAATTATTAAGCATTTAATAACCAACATGTATTGGCAGAATGGCAGAATAGTCACCTCAATCTATCTAAACCAAATAATAGCAGTATTAGAATACCACTCAATAAACAACAACTAATCCCACCAATGGCACACTAAGCCACCGCTCAGTCAGGATGGAAAGGAAGTTATTATTCATAGCAGAAGATCACTAATTCCATCCACACTCCAATAACCAACTCTATCTAAAAGCCCAGAAAGGGAGGAAGGAAATGAGGGCGGGTGAGAAACGGGAATACGTTACCGTAGTAATATGTAACTAGCACCCCATTCCATTACTTAAGCCATTCTTGGTGGGATTAGTTGCTGTTTATTGACCTGCGTTCTAATACAGCTACTTCTGGCACTTACTCCCCCTCCCTCCCACCCCACTTTCTTCAAATTGAACCAACCAATGACAGCTGTGACATGCTTAGCTCTTCTTTTGGCCAGAGTTCAGGGACAAATAAATCTGCCAGGGAATCTCCATTCATCTCTAAACCTCAGGCCCAGCAGTTTAAAAACAACAGTATAGCCAGTGTCATATTGAAACAATCTATAAATTACTAAACAAAGCCAAGTATTCAGTAATTGATATGTATGGCCACTGTGGCAGAATGATCACCTCAAAATATCCAAACTAAGTACTAGCAGCATCAGACCCTCTCCCACCAAACATCAACCAATTCCCCCAAAAGCTATGTAACCCAGCCCTCATTGCCTATACCTCCATATACCTGATGTCCATATACATGGTGGGTAGAAGAAAGGATCTTCCCTTCTTACCTAGAAGGGAAGATCCTCTCTTCCACCCACCAGGATAACTAAATGGAAGCCTGTTTCCACTTCTTTCATAATCTAACCAAATGTTGTGTCATTCTCTAACTTATACCATAAAACTACACCAAATCCTTCAAGAACAGGAACACATTAAGTAAGTTTAACCATATGTCAGTCAGAGGTATAACATCCTTTTTGTTACAGACTGCATTGTTGTTTTTAATTAGCTTATTTGCTAATTAATTTGAATTAGCTCATTTTGCTAGAATTAGCTGCCTGACATATCTAATTTATTAGACTTGGCAAATGTTGAAACTAATTAGGCTAATTAGATTTATAATTAGCAACTTACTGCTGACTGTCTTAACTTGCAACTTGCTAATCCAAGTGTTCAAATTAAAAACAGTATAATCAGTGTCAAATCATAAAAGTTAACTGTATCTGTAAGTGCATGTTTAGCTAAATAATCATCTGCACAGGAAAACATATTTAAAACCGTAAAATAGTGAAAATCATCAAATAGTAATGCTCATCGTTTAGTCTCTGTTGCACTTGGCAATGACAAGCTACTCCAGTGAAGTATCACTAAGTCTACTTCACCTAGCTGAAACAACGTAGCCAGCAGCACTGAAAACCCTTTCAATGTCTGCTGAAGTAGCAGGTATACAGTGGTGCTTAAGATGCAACTTGTATAAGGCTAGAAATGATTCTTGGCACGCAATTTCACTACAGTAGACTAGCGTTTCCAAGCTGCTGCATGGTGATGACAAATATGATCCAAATTCTGATTCAACAGTTTGTTGTGCTGTTGTTTTCTATCATGTATGAAACGAGAATGTTCGGCTATGAAGCTGTTAGTTGTTACTGTTGTACTGGCGCATGGGCGACTTCTTCTGCAGGTAGAGTATGTTTATATGACTGACTTAGTACTTGTATCTCATTCAGTAATGCCTGTTGTGCAGTGTTGCTGTTATCTGGATCTGTTGTCCAGTGCGGTTTGAATTGTGTCTCCACAGCTGTGCCGATCAGGCAATGTGCCTGTTGAAACAATCATATCTGTTGCTCAAAGATGCTAAGAGACCAGACCTGGCTGATGTACAATGCTGTAGATCAATCTTTTCTGTGTGTTTCTTCAAGCCAGCTATTGTTGGTAAAATCTGACTACTCATCACAGTATCTTCAGATTGCAGGTGGACGGTAGCCATTTCAAATGAACTCAAGAACTGGTCCATTTCTCATAGTACAGCAAAGTAATTTGGTGTGAGAGTAATTCTGGATGGCAGAATATCACAAACTCGCTGAAGGGTTCCTTCATGTTGTGATTCGATCTTAACAATTGCTGAAATCATTGACAGTTCAGTGTTCCATCGTGTACTGTTCGAGGATGGAATTTGGATCAGTGCTTCTGCATCCAACAACTTTTTAGTTCGGCATGACTTATGAAGAGCTGGCACCAAATTATCACATTTGACCAGGACATTCTTTATCTTTGGTGAGGCTTCAGCAAGTCTGGAGTGAACTACCAACTGCAAAGTGTGTGCCATGCACAAGTAGCACACAGGTACTTGACTTCTACCCTCTTCGAGTTATTCCCAATCAGCAGGAACATGTGCCACCTTTTCTCCTGATTCATCTTTATCATCTTGCTCCTTTTCATCTGCATCTATCACATCAACAGGCTTCAGGAACACTTTCACAGTGTTACTGGCATTATTTGTGACTATTCTGACAACTGTCATCTGACTTGTGAATTGTTTTATAACAGATTGATACATTACAGAAAAGTTTTCTGCCATATGTGAGCCCATAAACCTCTCCATGCACATCAGTCAGGTTTCCGTATTCTGGTTGTGTATGAATGACTGGCTTACTCTGAAGTAGCCATGCATATGCTGATTGGAGCATACATCAGCTTGGCCACAGCAATACTGAGAATTGTTCATCATCTTCTCAATTGTTTTTATCACCTGCCTGCCCTGATCATGAGCTTGCATGGTAAACTTTGCTCTGGTTGGAAGATGATACGATGGTTGTATAACAATCATTAGAAAATAAAATCCTTCTATTTCAACCAGACTCAAGGGAAGCATATCAAGTTTGATGACAGTATCTGTGACACCCCACCACCTCTGGGCCAGTAATCAAAGAGCCTCAATCCTCACCACTGGCACCAGTGGGGGGCGTTCACTGGGAGGATAAACAGGTACATACACAGTATCTCCAGATGCAGCTTTCTGCATCAAGCACAATTTCCCATAACAGCACATGGGGAACACAGTCAGTCTGGGACTGTTTTCTCCCTCTTTCTCCAGATCCTCAGAAAGACACCCCTCTTGCACAGCTATAGAGTTGAGATCTCAGCTGAATATCCAAGCCAAGACCTCCAGCACCCTCTCTGTCCATCTAGTGCTTCGTATCCCTGCCCAAGTAGCTGACACAGACACTCTTGGAGGTTTGATTTACACACACACATACACACACCCATGAAAGACTGGCACAGGTTTACTAGCTATGCCCCCTTCTGCCCAGACAATAATGTAGTTATGACTGCCACTAGACACTCCTACCAACTACTTTAATGTTCTTCCATGGGTACCAAATATACTGAGTGGAATTAATATTAATACAAATGGAAGTTTGCCCAAGATCAAGGCTATTAGTACTGGCCCACACAGTGTCAGCAACAAAAAAGCCTAGGGTTTGGAGATGGTTGGACTGTAGTTTAGTGTAGTAGGATTTTTTTGTCTTTGAAGATTTGTTTTTTTTTTTTTGCAAAGTTACAGAGCTGTGTATATTGGAGAAAGGTTTCGAGAAGTTTATTCTTTTGGTACAGCTTCCAGGATTTGTCTTTTTGATGCATAATTTGCTTTGTTTCTTTCAACAGTGCACCCTGTTGGAAAGAAATGTAATGTACATGTATTATTGTAACTGAATTAAATGTATACATTGTAACAGCATATACTGGAAATTAAACTACTTTATGGGTTGAGCCATAAAGATGTTATCCTACAGTTTTGAATGGAGCCAGAGAGACAATGTCTGTGCTAGAGATTTGGTTGTAGCTCCTGTAGGAACAGTGGAATGGTTTTATGTTTTTTATGACTTCCAGCAGCTACATCACAAATGCTCTATCTGTGTGTATTATAGCACAAACCCTGGTAGCCTCGTGATGGGGGATAGTGTGGTACACAGAGTTGGTTGACAAGATGTATGTAATGTCATTCTGTATAAAAATAATGTTTTAATATTCCAGGAGACTGAAGTTTCAGCAGCATTCTATATTATGTCTTGGATCTGATAAGAAGGACCACTTGCCCGTCTTGGCTTGCTCTATTTTATAAGTAGAGACAGTAATTATTTTAGTCAATCAGGAATAGATAGTGAGACTAGCTAAATACTGTTTTTCTATAACTGTGTGAAACTTTCCATTGGTGTTATTTTTAATATTTCCTATGATTAAGGTGTTTACTGTAACTAGATATTTAGTGTTTTCTTGTTCTTTTATTATTTATTATTAAATATATTTAAACTTTTCATTGTGACTGGTCCTTTATATACAATATTTAAGTTTTGAGAACATTTGCACACAGTTATTTGCTGATTACTCTGGCCACTCCTGAAAACCTTGTTGTTTGGTCAACATTACCATTTGTATTAATATTAACTTCACTCAGTATAATTGGGTATACTTTTAAGAGCCTTATAGTAACTGACTAGTGACAGTGAAACTACCTTATAGTCTGGGAAAAGATGGCAGAGCAGGTAATCTGTGTCAGTCTTTCCCGTGTGTGTGTGTGTCTGTCTGTCTGTGTGTGTGTGTCTGTGCGTGTGTACACCTTGCAAGCCTGACTGCCATTTTGTACAGATGTAAGCATGCATGTCTGTGTAGTCCATTTATATTTTGTAATGCTGCTATTCATCCTGATGTGTTTCTATGTAATAAAGCATATTAACGAACTACCCGCCTGTTCGTCATCTATACTAGAGAAGGATGAGCAAGAATCCCCAAATTCAAAATGATGTCACTTCACAACTTATCTATTATTCCTCTTTTAAGTTTCCTGGTAACACTAGACTTAAAAGAAACTTATCACCACACATTTATTCATCCAAACTTCAGGTGTTGTGTGTTTGGTCTACATTATCAGTTCTGTGCCTTACACTTTGGACTATTCACTGTTCCAAGAGTGCTCACGAAATGTCTCCCTCCAGTTTTAGCGTCATTAGAGACTACAGGATATCCACATTTTTCCACATTTAGATGACTGGCTTATCTCTGCAGAGTCTTTTTCAAAATATCAGGAGTCCCTCTCTTGAGTAAAAGATCTTTGTTGCAAACTGAGATTCCAAGGAACATTCATACATCTTTCTTAACTCCCAAACCCAAGATTGTGCTACTGGGATGTCAACTAGACACCTCATTTCAAAGAGCTTTTATTCCACAGAAAAAAAAACATAAATATTTAGATCTATTTTTATGGATTTCCAGTCAGACTTCTATCATTTTAATGGAATACCTCAGGATGTTTCATTTCATGTTATCTGTGACTCTCATGATACCCTTGCAAGACTCCACATGAGAAAGATACAGTGGTATCTGAAATCTCTTTTGTCCCACCATCAACATCCTTTATCTTTCAGATCCCATTTCTGGAGTTTGTCACATGAGAATTGTTTTTTTTTTTTTGTGGAGACTGCAGACATCCTTAAATCCAGGTTTCCCCTGCTCCAAAGCAGTCATCCACCACTGAAGCTTTGACCTTTCCTTGGGGAGCAGTTTCAGGAGGGATGAAAGTGAAAGGGATGTGGGACACCAAGGAAAGACACAAGCACATAAATATCAACAGGATGCTTGCCTTGATCAGGGCACTCAACTCTCTGAACCATCTTTCATCCCCAGAGTATCTTCATGTGGCTAAAGACAATACCACAGTCATGTGGCAAGGGGGAACCAGGTCATAGTCTCTTTGCAGATAAGCCATGTTAGCTTGGGATATAGCATCACAACACAATCTCACTCCACCGGCATCCTACGTTCCATCAGAGTGAAAGTGAGTGGCAGACAAGCCAAGCAGAACAAGGCCAGACCCTCACAAATGGAATTTAGCTCAAGGGATCTTCCAAGATTTGATCCATCTGTGAGAAGTTTCTCAACTAGACCTCTTTGCTTCCTCTCTGAACAATCAATTTGCAAAATTCTGTTCCAGGAATCCATACAAGAAGGCCTGGAAGACAGATACCTTTCCTTTTCTTTGGAGAGGAATATTCCTGTATGCCTTTCCACCCATTCACTAATGTCCAGGGTACTTCTAAAGAGAAGGAATCCTCCAAGATCATTGTGATGACTTACTTCTGGCTCAGGCATCCATAGTTCTCCCTTCTTTTGGCAATGGCCAGGGGCAATTACCACAAACTTCATCACAGAATGGATCTACTCACAGAAGAACAGGGGCTTTTATACAGTCCAACATTAGTCATCTTCAGTTCACTGCCTGGATGATAGGTATGGTCTTAATTCCTTTTAGGCACCTGTTTTCTGAAAATATGCAGCAGGTAGTAATGAAGTCAAAAAACAACATAGCCAGCACCAATTCAGGGCTAGATGTTCTCTGGTTTTACACTATTTTGTGAATTACTTCCTCATGCCCTTTCTTATTCCTCTGTCAAGTTTCTTTTATCAGCCATTTCAGCTTGTCTGCCCATGGATCTTCCTCTTTCAAGGCAGTTTCAACTCAAAATACTCTTGAACAGGCATTTGCATAAGAGCCCTCTAAGTAAACCAGAGGCCCCTTCTTGGGAATCTTAATTTTGTGTTACGGAAGCTAACACTTCTCCATTTGAACCAGCTAATCTAGCTGACTTGAGATTCTTAACATGGAAAATAGTTTTCTGATTGCTCTGACCTCTGCAAGATGGGGGATCTGAGTTGCAAGCTCTTACGGTGAGTCAACCCTACATCACTTTCCCCAGGGACAGGGTTTGTTTGAGAAGTAATCCTTATTTTATGCATAAAGTGGTATCCTGGTTTACTTTAAGTAAAACAATAAATCTCCCTGTTTTCTTTCCTGAATCAATCTAAAAATGATGGCGTAAGGATGCTCCTTACCTTGTATGTCCACAGACAGCTCAGGTACTGCCTTGACATAACTAAATCTTTCAGACCTTCGTATCAATTGTTCATTTCTTGTAAAGGTAAGAAGGGCAACCTGTGTCAAAACAGACTCTTTCCAAGTGGTTGTCTAAGGCTATTACCTTTAGTTATACTCATCATGACAAATCTATTCCAGGCAGGGTCAAGGCGAAGTGTACCAGGGCCTTGTCTTTATCTATGGCTTTTTGGAAAGGGTTGGATTCCAGAAGTATTCTAGAAGCTGCTGCTTGGTCCTCTGTACATACATTTACAAAGCATTATAAGCTGTTTTCCTTCTCTAGGTCTAGATCAAGTTTTGCTGGGACCATTCTCCATGGGGTTCTGGATCATTCTCCTTCTTCCTGCCAAATCCAGTTAGCTGTAGTAATTTATCTATATAGCTTAGGCTACTGCGACAGTGATCAGTATGAAGAACATAGTATAGTTGTGTAAGCTGAACTTACCACAACAGTAGATTTTGCTGCACTAGCCCCTTCCTTCGTCCATCCATCCACTCCCCTTGTTTTTTTGTGTGTTTTTTATGCCAGTAGGTGAAGATTTTTTTTTGTTATTCCTAGCATTGTCCTTTCAGGGCTCAGCTTCCATCTGTCTGCTGTCAAGAAAGCTCTGAATGGCTTTGCTTCCAAACTTGTCTTTTTAGTCAGCTCAGCTTGAGCTGCTGGAAATTTTGGGTGCTTGGAAGATGCCCTGAAGCTTTGAAACAGGTAGGCTATTTCCTTGGCAGGATGTAACACATATAGCTAAGGTTACTGCAGCAGTGATCATTCAAACATGTACTGTCATGGTAAGTTCAGCTTACAACACTGTACTTAATTAGAGGTTGGTATGTTTTCTGTAGCCTGCGGCAGATTTTATCACAAAGTAACTAGAATATAGTAAAATCACATAGGCAATAAATGAGCACAGTTATATTCAAGTGGTAGCTAACAAAAGTAAGATGGAACAGGATAAGATCTATATTAAGGTATATAGTTCTTGGCAAATGATGTAATAAAACAGATGTAAAACTAGTAAATCATTGTCTACCAATGGATTTTAGAGAGAAAACTATTAATGTATGATGACAGTGAGTGTATAATACTGAAGTGTTTAACAGCTAAATTTGTTAATTCCACAGAGGAGCACTCCATTTTGCCTTCTGTTCGTATCTCTCAGCTGTCCCTGATTTTGCCTCATAGTTTGCCCTGTCCCTCATAAAAGTTTTGAATTTCTGGGAAATCACTGAGAACTGCAGTCAGTCAGTAATGTCAGCGTTTTTTGCTTCCTATTGCTCAAAAAATGCATGCTGATGGAAAACTCATTGTTCTGTGAACTTTTTTAATTGAATTAGAGACATATTTAAAAACTGTCCCTGATTTGTTTTTTTGTCCACTCATTTTTGGATTTGTCCAGAATTCTGAATCAAAGAAGTTGAGACACATGTCACTGTCAGTTAAATAATGCTAAGTGTTTTACTAACTCCGACTGGTAAAACACTTCACCCCCTTATGGTTTTTCAGTCTTTTCTTTCTTTTATTCTGTTGGTATCTGGACAACTCCAGACTGTTTATGAATATACCTCTCAACTGCACAGATTTTTGCAGGCTGTCCAGATTTTTGCCTCACATTTTTGTCTGTTCCTCATAAAAGTTGTGGTTTTCTGGCAAATCATTGAAGATTGAAGTAATTAAATAATACTAAATAATGATGGCCATCTAAGTTTCAGACATTATATCCTTCAGAAAATATATAATAATGCAAAACCTGTTATTCTAGCAAATGTCTAAGTTTATAGTAGCAATATTTAAATGCTGTCCCTATTTTTGGGTCTTTGTCCCACCATTCTTTCTGGCTTTGTCCATATTTCCTGCACTGAGAGTTTGAGAGGTATGCGTGTGATTCACACATCAGTAGTTTTGTCTGTAAAAGCAATCAGTCAATCCCTTGGTTAGACAATGACAATGATTTATTAGTTTTACATCTGTATTATTAACCTGTACAAGTGCTATGCACCGTACTAAGAAGTTATCCTTTTCCGTCTTACTTTTGTTACCTTCCACTTGAATATTACTGTTTATTCATTTATTACCTTGTTTCAGGTTTTCCATTTTTGCAGCATATGCAATGTATAAAGTTACTTTATTCATTGTAATGAATGCGAAATATGGTCTGGGTATTACCTTAATTTTTTAACTGGTTTAACAGTTTTTGGCTTAAAGATTAGATTTCAAATTACAGTGTTGCTTTTAGTGGGCTAGAGTTTTGGGGGATGTCAAAGACTCTTCTAGGTGTGCAGAGTGCACAGTAGCAAACCTGCTGTGTGTTAATGTCCGGATAATCAATGTAGAGTAGGTTGTAACTGCCAGGCTAGCTTAGTCAGTGTTAAGAGTTGGAGAAGAGAGAGAGAAACTAAATGTTATGTTTTTTCACTTCTGATTTCTCTGAGTTTGTGGAATTTGTAGAACGCTGGAATTAGAATATATACAAACATATATGTGTATATATATATATATATATATATATATATATACATACATACACACACACACACACACACACACACACACACACACACACACACGATGAATGTGGTGATTTTTGTCCATATTGAGGGGCATAGGGACTCTTTCTTCCTGCAACACAATCTCTCTCTCTCTCTGTATATATATATATATATATATATATATATATATATATATATATGTGTGTGTGTGTGTATATATATATATATATATATATATATATATATATATATATATATATATATATATAGAGAGAGAGAGATAGATAGATAGGTATAGATATATATGTACATAGATTTTTTTTATACCTTGGGGATGCAACCTCTCAAGATTTTAGACATTTTAGGTTTGCTTAATCTTATGTTGATTAAACAGAATATGATTACATGTAGCAAATCTGTTTAATATTTTTCTTTACTTTTTAGTGAGATAGTCAACAGTAATTTTGATATATTCATGTGAACTAACAACACACCAGGATGTTGATAATCTGTTGTTGTTACACCAAAGAGTATAGAAAACTGAAAAATATTTACACAGTGATTATATATATATATATATATATATATATATATATATATTTATTTACTGTAGCTTTTATCTGGGAGCCACTGGAAGGAAAGAAAGAGAAAACTAATTCTCATTAGATAAACAGATAGAAATATTCAATCACATTGGCTTTAATTTTCATAATGACCCAAAAGTATTTGTTTAGTATTTCTGGCCAGAATGTTAAACTTCACTAAGTGTAGACATGACATTTCAGTCATTTTTTTTGGGCTCAGAAAGTTCATAGGTTCAGCTAACATCCACTGTAGCCTTTATAAGCCTAGCTGTGCAATCCAACCCAGTTGTGATCCCTGTCTATTATGGGCATTTATTAGTAGGGGGTATGTTAGGAAGATTCTAGTGGTTATGTGGAGGGTATGCTAGCTTGGGCATTACTGTCTGCCTCTATCAGAGACATGGGGGCCAGACCCAGGGTGAATAGCCAATTCCCCATCCATTGGTCAAAGTTATGTTTAAATAGGGTTAGGGATGGACTCTGCTTCACATAGACAGGGAGCCTGTTCCAGAGAATGGGGATCCTATGAGACACATATCTACCTCACCAATATGTCTTACTTAAGTCACAAGAAAAATTTAAAATCAGTGGATTTAGTGGTTCTGATTTGTTCATTTTGTGGATGTTAAAAAGTCCATCAGAATTGATTCGAAGATGCCTTGTGTGCCAGGCATAGATCGCCTCTCTGTAGACTGTATGACCCAGAATACAGAGGTAGCACTTTAAGGTGATCTGTATAGTAGAACATGTTTCTACCCTGGGTTTTTCTCATAAGGAACCCTTGTGGGCATTCCAGCTGTTAATATAAGGGGGCATTATACTCAACAATGGGTCTGATAAGGGCCAAATAAAATGGCACTATGATTTCCTTGGACCTGGATGCCATGTCCTTACTAATAGGTTGGGTGACAAGGAGTGATTTTATTATTACCTTGGTCACATGTTGGTCAAAGGCCAGATTACTGTCTACATATGATCCCTGACTACTGGGTCAACTCTTAGGGGTGTCTTATCGATGGAATAATTAGCTTGGATGGCAGTTTTCCCAAAATGCACTACAATGCATTTTTTTTCATTGAGTTTTAATCCATGACTTTGGCAACAGTCATTTGTCTGTGTTAGACCTTCTCGTAAAATGGTTGTGTGACGTCCCCACTTTTGGCCAGTAATCAGGGAGCCTAAATCCTAACCACTGGCACTTGAGAGGGACATTCACTTGCAACAAATATGAATACTCCCACTATTTCCAGGTGCAGCTCTCTGCATCAAGCACGGTTTCCTTTAAGAGCACACAGGGAACACACTCAATCCAGTGTCTGGGTTTTTCAATCTGCCTCCCTCCAGATCCCCAATAAAACTCCCCCACTGCCACAGCTATAGAGTTAAGACCTCAGCTGAGGGTCCAAGCCAAGTCCCTCAGCACCCTATCTGTGAAACCAGTGCTTTGTGTCCCTGCTTCAACTAGCTGACACACACAAACTTTGAGATTTGATTTTCACACACAAACACACACACACACCTGGGAAAGGCTGTCACAGATTTATTAGCTATGCCCCCTTCTGTCCAGACTATAAGTTTATTACACTGCCACCAGACACACCAAAGCCAGCTACTCTGAGGCTGTTATAAGGGTACCCAGTTATACTGAGTGAAATTAATATTAATACAAATAGTAGTTTGTTTAACAGCAAGGCTTTCAGGAGTGGCCACACTGTCACCAGTAGATATAAGTACTCCTAAAGGTTAAAATATTCTCTAAAAGAACAGCTACACTGAAAAGTTTAAATATATTCAATGACAAATAAGATAAGAACATGAAAATACTAAATATCTATTTACAGTAAACAAATACACAGGAAACAATCACAGGAAATATTAAAAATAACACAGGTTGACAGGTTCACACAGTTACAAAGAAACAATGCTTAACTAATCTCATGATATTTTCCTTACTGATCTAAATAATTATTCCCTGTTGTCTTACTAGAGCAAGGCAAGATGAAGTAGGTGAGAGATCCTTCTTTGTCAGGTTACAAAAACAGAGTGCTCTGAAACTTCAGTCTCACCTAGTATTAAACATTATTTTTAGTGATGAATTACAGAATGACATCACATACATCTGGTCATCTGACTTCTGGTTCCCATGCAATGCCCCATTGCTAGAAACTGGCAGGATTTAGCACCTATGTGTCAATAATACACACACACACACACACACACACACACACACACACACACACACACACACACACACACACACACACACAGAGCCTTGCTAAGATGTGTTGCAGCTCCTGGAAGTCATAAAAATTTAATCCTCCACCCTTCCAGAGTAGCAATTTGTTCACCCCAATGACAATGCAGCAAGCTTCCTAGTACACAATTTTTCTCTCTGACTGCATTGAGAACTGGAAGATACAATCCTTATGGCCTAGGTCCAGTAATTTCATTTCAGAATATTTCCAGTGTCAGAAGGACTGAGATTAACCTCTTCTCTTCCAGTATCCTCTGTCAAAGCTTTTACATTTAAACAGTTATAACAACACACATATTTTTCTTTTTCTGTCCAATAGGGCACAATTTTGGTACATTTTTTAAGAAAAGCAGTATTACAAATACATTTTCCAGCACAAGCATCTGCACAAATCACATACAATTCTTTGCAAAATTCCAGCTAGTTGTGCTGGCATATGTTATACATCCACTTCCCTACTTCTCCTGGCATAGCTGGCAATACTGCACATTGCCACAATTTGCAGTCTCCTGCAAACTTCGCAAGCCAAAGACCCTGGCATTAGCCTTTAACTCTGAGAAGTGCATGGCAAATAGGAGCTGTTTCAGCACAGAGCCCAGAGGTACCCCACTGATGACAAGTCTCTTAATGGAGATTTTACAAATCCTGACTACCTGAGTCCTATTTGTGAGCCAGCTGGCAATTCAACAAATTATGTAGGAGTTTATGCCCAGTAAAGCTTGATGTCTGTTTTATAGAGGTAGACATTAAATATTGTACAAAGTTAAAATATCTTGCAAATAAATACATGCATGCATGTAGAACCAACCTAGAAAGACCCCAGCAAAACAGAATACCATCTGTGATAAAGCAGTTAATAGCCTGTCTTAATGAGG